>NC_137000.1:16977849-17005349 GCF_032717465.1 Coenobita brevimanus | reverse complement strand
GCCTGATGGGGTCCCTCCTGTTGTTCTCAAAAACTGTGCTTCTGTGCTTACACCCTGCCTAGGCAAACTATTTCGCCTTTGTCTGTCAACTTGTACCTTTCCTTCTTGCTGGAAGTTTGCTCTCATTCAGCCAGTCCCAAAGAAGGGTGACCACTCCCAACCCTCCAACTATCGTCCAATTGCTTTAACGTCCTGTATTTCAAAAGTTTTCGAGTCAATTCTTAATAGAAAAATTTTAAGGCATCTTTCCTATCACAGCCTTCTTTCCGATCGTCAGTATGGGTTCCGTCAGGGACGCTCCACTGGCGATCTTCTCACCTACCTTTCAGACTCCTGGTCATCCTCCTTTCGGGACTTTGGCGAAAGCTTTGCCATTGCACTTGACATCTCAAAGGCTTTCGATCGAGTCTGGCATAAATCTTTAATTTCCAAACTGCCCTCCTACGGTTTCTATCCTTCTATCTGTACCTTCATCGCTAGCTTCCTTTCTGGTCGTTCTATAGCTGCTGTCGTAGACGGCCATCGTTCTTCTCCTAGATCTATCAACAGTGGTGTTCCTCAGGGCTCTGTCCTATCACCAACTCTCTTCCTTTTATTCATCAATGATCTTCTAAGCTGTACATCTAACCCTATCCACTCATACGCTGATGACTCCACCCTTCACCTTTCCATTCGGTTCCCGCAACGCCCATCTCAACAGTTACTTCAAGAAACAAGGGATGAGGCTATGGCACACCTAATGTCTGACTTGGCTCATATCTCTGACTGGGGTAAAAATAATATGGTTGTCTTTAATGCTTCTAAGACTCAGTTCTTACACCTATCAACCCGACAAAATCTTCCACAGGTATACCCACTAATGTTTAATAATATTCAGATTAATCCTGCATCATCCTTGAACATGCTTGGGGTTTCATTTACTCGGGACTTATCTTGGAAAGATCATATTACATCTCTTGTAAAATCTGCTTCCAAGAGATTGGGTGTGCTAAGCCGACTCCGCTCTTTCTTTACCCCTGCACAATTGTTGACTCTATACAGGGGTTTTATCCGCCCCTGTGTGGAGTACAACTCTCATGTGTGGGGAGGCTCCCCACATACAGCTCTTCTCAATAGGGTGGAGTCAAAGGCTTTTCGTCTCATTAACTCTCCTCCTCTTACTGACTCCCTTCAACCTCTGTCTCTTCGCCGCACTGTTGCATCTTTATCTCTTTTCTATCGCTACTTTAATGGTCACTGCTCCTCTGAACTGTCTGCTTGCATTCCTCTACCTCTACGACGGGCGCGTAGCACCCGTCTGGCAGCAAACTCTCATCCCTTTTCTGTCCAACTCTCTAATGCAAGAGTTAACCGTTACTCCCAGTCTTTCATTCATGCAACAGGTCAGCTCTGGAACTGTCTCCCTCTGTCTGTATTTCCTCCTGCCTATGATCTCCAGTCTTTCAAACGCAGTGTGTCCAGGCATCTCAAAATGATCGGATCTTGAATTTGGCTCTCTATTGTATTTTGTTTTTCTCTTGGAGGGAACTGTTACTGCGGGCTCATGGCCTTTGGTTCCTTCTTCCTCGCATAAAAAAAAAATATATATATATATATATAGATATATATATATATATAGATAGATATATATATAGATAGATATATATATATATATAGATATATATATAGATATATAGATAGATAGATATATATATAGATATATAGATAGATAGATATATATATATATATATATATATATATATATATATATATATATATATATATATATATATATATATATATATATATATATATATTTATATATAAATTAGGCATTGTTGGGACGGCTCAGTTTGCTGTTAGGGGCGGGGGTCTGACAGTGGAAGTGGGAAATAAGTCAATGATACAGGGTAAATATTGAAAATGATGACTCATCTTAACCACAACACACGAGAAATGTCGAGGCGGAGTGGAAAAGGAGCATTATTGATGGAGCATCCTGTACTGTATATACAGTATACAGCGTGTCTCTGGACTGACCACAGTAACCACAGGAGATGATTCTATGGTTATTTTTAAGGAGAAATTGTTATATCAACATGGATCTAATTCTCAGTTGTTATGGAGCTACATTTACAGACGACTCCATGACAGAATTAGGAGGGAGACATTCGAACCTGTAAGGGGATCGGGAATTGTAGCTCCAGATTGGTGGAGAATTAGACCAAAGGTGATACAGCACTTATACCTCCGGCAACGAAGATGGAGGTTATGTGTTAACCTATGTCTGTCTGTTTGTTCACACGATATCTTTAAAAGTTCTCAATGAATTTCAGTGAAATTATGTGGAGGGGTGGGTCATGGGCCAAAAAAATAATTGATTAAATTTCGGGGCCAATCAGGATCCCATGTATTCCACACAATATCTCCACCGATCCGGATCCGGATCCTTTTTAATGACGCAAGATGATACTGTTGATACTTTGAAATCTTGTAAACAGCATATGGGCTGTTTGATTAGTAATGGTAAATAGATCAGTCTCCGGCCACACCTCGTTGGTGTCAACTCGCCGGTTCATTCACTGACAACTATCCCTCCATGGATCTCTATCATCCCTTTAACCCAGTTTCCACATGAGCTCCTTTTTTTTTTCTCCATGGACCTATTTTCACCCTTGGACCTATCAATCACTGGAACCATTTTCACCATTGATCGATTTTTCATATGGATATATTTTCCAAACTGACATTTTTCGAATAGATCCATTCCTCTCAGTGAATTTACTTTCCCTATGAAGCAGTTTTTGTTCATTAAGACTTTTGCACCATCATCTTGTCCCCACAGAGCTTTTCTCTTCGAGGCATTATTTTCCCTCATTATCACATCTCATATGTGGACTTATTTTCTCCATGGATCTGTTTTCACTCACAGATCTAGTTTCCCACTGACCTATTCCTCCCCCTCATGGATCTAGTTTCCTCCTTTGAGACTATTTTTTCCACACGGCTTTTGTCCATTGAACCTATATTGCATGTGGACCTTTTTTTTTTTTTTTTTTTTCATGGACCTACCTCCCCAAGGCAAACCACCGAATCTGCATATGGACCTATGCACCGCAATGGACTTATTTCCACCATGAACCAAATTTACCCATTAGACCCGTCGTACCAGCTTGGGGCAATAGTCACAAGGACATTACCCATGGACCTATTTTCCTACAAGGACCTATACCTATCATTGACCTATTCCTACCATAGACATTTCAACCATGAACCTAAACCTCATGGAACCAATTTCTCAATTACCCACCCCACCTACACATCCACCAACCATGCCTGCTTGCCATAACCCATCCCACTTCCCTCTCACTGGTCCAAACCCACCCATTCAAATCATCCTGCCCTCCCACTTCATCCCACCCACACCCATCCATCGCAATCATCCTGCCCTCCCACTAACTCACCCAGCCAACCCTACTGCCCAACAATCTCACTCACTTTGCCAGCCCTACCTCTCCCATCCACCCATTTGTCCACCGTTTACTCACCCAGTAACCAATCTCCACACAAAGAGAAAGGGAGAAAGAGAGAGAGAGAAAGGAGAGGTGACAGTTGTTCTTAAAATATTGATGCTAAGCACAGGCGAGAACCTTCGACTGATTGACAGATTAGCAAGAGAACTGAATGACTGGGACAGGTGAATGTGAATAGAGAGGAATGTGGTGCATGAGGTTTTGTGGGTGATGAATTGGGTGCAGTGGGTGGGCAAGCACCACTACTACTACCACCACTGCCTCTACCAGTAACACAACTACCACCATGGCGCTAAGGTCATCGGTAGATCCATGATAAATATAGGTCCATGTAGGAAAATAGTTCCATGTGAAATGTGTCCCTGTGGAAATTTGCCCAAGTTGGAATGTGGATTCAGTATGTAGAAAATTGTTCCATGAGGGTAATAGGTCCAGTGCATAGCAGTGCATAGGTCTATGTGCAGATCTGGTGTTTTGCCTTTGGATAAAAATAGGTCCATGAGAAAAAAAAGTTCCACAGGCAAAATAGGAACAAAGATCAAAATAGGTCAAGGGGGAAATAGTCTCAAGAGGGAAGAGATCCATGGAGGGAAATAAATCAGTGGGGAAAACAGGTATGTGTTGGATAATAGATCCATGGGGAATTGAACTTCATGGGGAAAATAGGAGCAAGGAGGGAAAAACGTTCAACAGGGAAAATAGGCCCATGGCAGGAATAGACCATATGGATAATAGGTTGATGTGAAAAAATCTAAGTGACCGAAAACTGGTCCACGGGGAAAACAAATCCATGGGAAAAATACGTCCATTGGAAGAATAAGTCTGTTAAAGATATAGGACCATATGGAAAACACCTCAGTGAGAAAAACTGATCCACGGTGAAAATAAGTTGGTTGCTGAAGATTGGTCCAAGGATGCAGAGAGGTCCATGAGGAAACTACATCAATAGGTAAAATACTGTAGGTCCAAGGGCTAAAATTTGTCAGTGTATGAGTAAGTAGTTTGATATATATGAGGTGTAGTCAGAGAATGATGTGCGTGGTATTACTAATAGAACAGCCCCTATGAATCTTACAAGATATTGAAGTTTCCACAATATCTTGCATCATAAAATGCATTTATACCATTACTACTACTACGACAACTACTACTCCTACTACTACCACTATTATTGCTGCTACTGCTGCTGCTGCTGCTATTACTATTGCTAAATGAATCGCGGCCTTACTACAGTCACATGCTTCACCTGAGGTACCTTGAAAATAAATACGATATCATAGAACCATCATTTTTTGTTGAAATTTCTTGAAATTATTTGGATGTTACATGCTTCCATAATTTTTTATGAAAATAAAAAATGGATTTAATACTCCATAATATTATCATTTGCTGTGGAAAATTCTTTAAATTATGTCAGGGAGTAAAACATAAAAATGGTAGATTGCTAGTGGAGAAGGGAGAAAAAGTGAGCGGGTGGAGAGAACACCTTAAGAAACTGGTGAACATAGAGAATGAAAGTAATGCGAGTTTAAGTGGCTGGGGAATGATTGGGAGGAGGAGGGATGTGAGAAAAGAGGAAACAATCACTAGCATGGAAGTTGTGGAAGCAATGAAGAAAGTCAAAAAGGGCAAAGCCCCAGAAATTCTTGGAGTGTGTGGTGAAATGTTGAAGCATGGGGGAGAGATAGTAGTAGAATGGATGTGAAAGATGTGTAGATTGGCCTGGGAAGAAGGTAGAGTCCCGGATGATTGGAAGTCAGGTATAATTATTCCCCTGTACAAAGGAAAAAGGGGGAAAAAGAAGTGTGTGGTAATCATAGGGACATTTGTCTTCTTAGTATAATAGGAAAAGTATATGGTAGGATACTTATTGACAGAGTTAGGGAAATAACAGAGGAATCAGTTGGAGAAAAACAGGGAGGCTTTAGGAAGGGAAGAGGTTGTGTAGATCAGATATAACTTAGATCTTTAGTGGAAAAGTTTCTAGAGAAGACAAAGAAGTTGTATGCGGCCTTCATGGATTTGGAGAAAGCATATGACAGGGTGGATAGACAAGGACTGTGGAAAGTATTAAGAATATATGGAGTAAATCGGAAGTTGCTGAATACCGTGAAGAGTATGTATGAGGGTGTTAAGGCTGCAGTGCTTGTGGATAATGAACTGAGTAAATTTTACTATTTAAAGGTTGTACTTAAAAAGGGATGCGTCATGTCTCCATGGTTGTTCAATCTGCATATGGATGAGGTTATATAAGAGATACAAGGTAGGGCAGTGGATGTTGGAGTGGCCCTAATGAAAGAGGGCCACTCCCTACATTGTTGTTTGCAGATGATACTGTGTTGTTAAGTGAAGATGAAGGCGAGCTACAAGGCTTTGAATGAGTTTGGGAGAGTATGTAAGAAACGTAATCTAAAGGTGAATGTAGGGAAGAGTAAAGTTATGGTCTTCGAGAGAAGTGAAGTTAGTAAATGTACAGTGAGGTTGGATGAGGAGGAAATGAAAAATGTGAGTGCGTTTAAGCACTTGGGTAGTATGATGAGTAAGGATGAGGGTGAAGTGCTTGAAAGGGTACAACAAGGTAGAAAGGTCCCTGGTTCTTTGAAAGCAGTGATAAGGGACAGGGATATGAGCATGGAAATAAAAAAGTCGCTGCATGACAGTATTGTGAAACCAATTCTAACGTATGGAAGTGAAGCTTGGACCTTGTTGGAGGGACACAAGTCAAGAATGAGAGCAGTGGAAATTAGTTATTTTAAGAGGAGCATGTGAAGTCACATGGAGAGACAGACTGACAAAGGAGAAAGTGAAGGAGCATTGTGGTGTGGATGTGAAGGTGAATGAAAGCATTAGGGGAAATACACTGAGGTGATTTTGCCATGTGGAGAGGATGGAGAACGAGAGACTAACGTGAACTGTGTATGTGAGTGAGGTGGAGGTTGGGGGGGGAGAGGGAGGATGAGGCCAAGGATTAGATGTATGGATGGAGCGGAGAGGTATATGAGGGAGGGGGGAGTGAGCTGGGAGCAGGGCAATGAAATGGCGAGGGACAGGGCGACATCGAGGCGATTTGTTTTTGGCCACCCCTTACGGGATTAAGGCGTCTGGTAGTAGATAGATACATAGTCAAATTGTTTCTTGCTACCATTATTTTTTTGTGGACATTTTTAATATTGACCTCTTTGTTTCTATCTACCAAATTTTTTTGTTGAAAAATGTGTAATTGATCAGAATGATAGTTGCTGTTGTTAAATTTTTCTCCCCCCCCCCCAAAAAAAAAAAATCAAATATTAACTAGTTACCATCATTTTTCGTGGAAGTTTTTAAAATGATCTGAATGTTACTCGGCACCATCATCTGAGGGGAAGTTCCAATATTGTCAAATTGTTGCTTCATACCATCATGTTTGTGGAAATTTTCAGTGCTGACCCACTTTTTGCTTTCTACCATCATTTTTTTTTAAATTCTAATACTGATGAGAATGCTACTTGCTGCAATTTATATTTGTTGAAATTTTGAATACTGATAATATAGTTCTTTCCACCATATTGTGGAATTTTAAACAATAATATGATTATTATCTGGTACCAGTATTTTTTGTGAAGTTTCTAATATTGCCAATTTATTGCTTGCTACCGTCATTTTTTTTTTTTTTAGTTTTTAATATAGATCAGATTGTTGCATTCGACCATCATTTTTGTTCAAGTGAAGGTGTCCACGAGGTGACACGCTGAATCATGCCTGAAGGCCAAAGGGTTTCGAACTATGATGTGATCAAAGATCTGCAGTTTTCCTTTGGTTCCGGGCGCGATTCACGTTCCACCTCGTGGATGCCTTCACTTGATACTATACCCTCTTTGATTGACCTGTGCAGCTGAGATGTATGGGGCAAGTAGGGTGTGTTTGATTCGCGGCTGGTGATTGGCCGGCGATGATGTAAATCTACAGCTCTTCTTATTTTAACACATATTTATATTTTTAAACTGTCTGCAATATAAGCGGCCAAATTAAATATAGAATAATTTCCGATGCTAAAGAGGTCAAAATTAGCATAAAAAGTTTACTGTTATCAAAGAAAATGAAAGATGATTATAAAGTTTTATAAAGCGATGAGTGACGTATGAAGTAAATTACCCACCCACGGTGTACACTTACGTCCTCATGTTGCACTGTAATATCCACCCACGGTATACACTTACATCCTCATGTTGTGCTGTAATATCCACCCACGGTGTACACCTACTTCCGCGTGTTGCACTACAGTACATGCCTGCATTTACTTCAGTGACATCGTCGGCGGCCAATCAGTAGCCGTGAATCAAACGCACCCTACTCGCCCCATACATCTCGGGTTCACAGGTCAATCAAACAGGGTATAATACCACCACCACCACCACCAAGACCACCACCACCAGCACCAGTATCACGTCCACCACCACCAAAACCACCACCACCAAAACCACCACCACCACCACCATCGCTACCATTGCCACCACCAAAACCACAACCACCACCACCATTACCACCACCAGCAGCACTACCAATACCACCACTATCACCACCAAGATCAACACTACCACTTCCACCATCAGCACCACCACCACTACCACCACCATGACCACCACTAACACCACTACCATTACACTACCACTACCACCAACAACAACAACAAAAACAACAGTACCACTACTATTACCATCAGCAAAACCACCACTAATACCATTACCACTACCAGCATCACTAACACGACCACCACTACCACTACCACCTTCTCCACTGCTACCAACACTACCACCACTACCAATACTACCACACCACCTCTACCATTATAAGTAACACCCCTATCACAGGTAGCACCATCACTACCACTACCAACACTACCACCACAGCCACCACAGGTATCACTACTACCACTATCGATACCAATAACGTTGTCATTACCACCACTACCACGACCACCGGCACAACTACCACTTTCACTACCACCACCACCATAACTGCCATTATCACCACTAATACCACTACCATCACCACCGTTACCACCATCACCATTACCACCACCACCACTACAGCCACCATCTTCACCATCACCAATAAAACTACCACCACCACAACCACCGCTACCACGACCACTACCGCTTCCACTACCACTTCCACTACCACTACTAATACGACCACTACCACTTCCATCACCACTACTACCAACACCATCACTACCAGCACATCAACTACCTTTGCCACCACTACCAGTACTATCTCTACCACTACCACCACCACAACTACCACCACCACCACCATTACCAGTTCCATCAATACCACCATCACCACCATTACCATTGCCACCACTACCACTACTACCATCACCACCATCACTACCACCACCGCCACCACTTCTACCACAATCACCACCACCTGCACAATTACTATGACCACCATCACTACCACCACCACCACCACTATCACCATTATACCACGACTACCACTACCATAACCACCACCACCACAACAACCACCACTACTACTACCACCACAACCACCACCACTACTACTACAACCTCATCACACAACCACTTCCACCACCTCCATCACCACGACCTCCAGCATCACCACTACTACCGCCATCACCCCCATCACCACTACTAGAAGTTGCAACTACAACTGCAGCTACAGCTGAAACAGCTGCAGCAACACTAACTTCAACTACAATACTACATTTCCAACTACAAATATCAGTTTCTACTAGTGCACCTATAGCTGCCACAACTACTACTACTGTTGCTACAATTACACTATAATAATAATAATAATAATAATAATAATAATAATAATTAATATCAATAGAAATACAAGTCTGCAGAATTAGTAATTTAAAACTGCATTACTTGAGTAGTTATTTTTTACTGCACTTAAAAACAAAATAAAAAAATACATTTAAAACGTTTCTATCACATTACATTTTATTTAAAAAATTAAAAGAAATTTAGGATAGAGCATACAGTACTATAAATTTCAATCTGTCTATACAATATTGACCTAAATTAAATGAAAATGTGAATATTTAGTCAATGTAATGCTTTCAACACATATGTAAAGGAATCAAAACCATATATTCCAAGGCTTACATATAACTTCTCTACTCTTTGTAACGTCTCAGTTGTTTTGCTCCAAACCTCTTGTGGTGGCCAGTCTTTTGTACACTTTTTCTGGTGCATCCAGAAGTCGTCCGCCATCATACTGACATCCCAACGTCCCTGGTACCTTCTTTCCATGACCATGATATCCTGATGGACTCTTTCACCCTGTTCTTCACTCACTGCTCCAAGACTTCTGGGAAAAAATACCAAATGCGAATCCAAATGATGAACGTTAAAACTCATGTTTCAACCCAGCTCAAACTAGAACAAATTTCTCACGTCTTTGTAATTTGGATTCTTACTGTGACCTAAAAACCAAGAAATTACTTCTTTGACTGATACCCAAGCCTCTCATTCCAGGTCGTTCATCACATCATTAGATTCTGCATCAGAAATCAGTTTTCTAATATCAGGTCCAGTAAATACGCCTTCTTGCAATTTAGCTTCAGACAAACCTGGAAACTTTTGGCACAAATACACAAAACGGGCTCCATCTTTTGATGGGGCTTTGACAAACTGCTTCATTAATCCTAGCTTAATATGAAACGGTTGTAGAAGCACTTTATCTGCATTCACCAAGCTATATTTGATAATGTTTTTGGCACCAAGCTGTTGATTTTTTCTATTTGGCCTTTCCTTCTGAACCCACTGTAAATCCTTGGCACTGCTGTCCCATTCGTTCGTTCGAAGATTTCCTGCACATATAGCCCGGTCAGTGGGGTATGGGCTGATTAAAAAATAGTAAATGGGGAGGACAGGACCTGGGGATTGCCCAGCACATACGTCCTGTCTCCTGACTGGCTTTGTGGTGTGTGTTGTGTCCCATTCGCAAACATGCAAATTTTGTATACCTTGACTGCTGACATAGTAAAATACTGAGAACTTTCAGGTCCTCACATATGAACCAATGGTGATCATTGTGGTTGATTTTCTCGACAAGATTTGACAAAGTCTGGTACGTTTCTTTTAAATACACAGAATGAGCAACAGGTCTTTCTATCTGTCTATCTATCTATCTCTTGCCAGTCGCCTAAATCCCGTAAGGCATGGCCATAAACAAATCGCCTCCCTATCGCCCTGTCCCCCGCCATTTCAATGCCCTGCTCCCAGTTCACTCCCTCCTCTCTCATATACCTCTCCACTCCATCCATACATCAAATCCTTGGCCTCATCCTCCTTCCTCCCCCCCGCTCCACCTCACTCACATACACACTTCACGTTAGTCTCTCGTTCTCTATCCTCTCCACATGACCAAATCACCTCAACGCATTTCTCCTAACGCTTTCTGTCACATTCACACCACAACATTCCTTCACTTCCTCGTTTGTCAGTCTTGCTACATGTAACTCCACATGCTCCTCTTTAATAACTCACTTCCATTGCTCTCGCTCTTGACTTGCATCCTTCCAACAGGTCCAAGCTTCACTTCCCTACGTTAGAGTAGGTATCACAATACTGTAATGCAGCGACTTTTTTACTTCCATGCTCACTTCCCTGTTCCTTTTCACTGCTTTCAAAGAACCAGTAACCTTTCTCCCTTGATGTACCCTTTCAAGTTCTTCACCCTCCAAACCTCCATCCTTACTCATCACACTAACCTAGTACTTACATGCATTCACATTTTCCATTTCCTCCTCATCCAGCCTCACTGTACATCAAATGACTTCATTTCTCTCGAAGACAATAACTTTGCTCTTCTCTACATTCACCTTTATATTCCGTTTCTTACACACTCTCCCAGATTAATTCACCAAACCTTGCAGTTCCCCTTCGTCTTCACTAACAGTACAGCATCATCTGTAAACAACAGTACAGGGAGTTTCCAAACGCTGCCCTTTCTCATTATGGCCTTTCCAACATCCACTGCCCTACCTTGCATATCTTTTACATCCCCATCCATATACAGACTGAACAGCCATGAGGACATGATACATTCCTGTTTCAATCCAAAGCTCAAATGGAAAAATTCACCTAGCTCACCATCCACACGCACTGCAGCCTTAGCACCTTCACATACTCTTTGTGGAATTCAGCAACTCCCCATATACTCTATATATTCTTAATTATTAATATTAAGCAACAGGTACTGATGTGTTAAGAAGCAGGATTTGCCAGTTAGGTGCTCGAGAAGCTTCTCGGCGTTTCTCACACCGTAGATTTTGGTACGAGTCAGAGTTGCCATTTTGCCTGTTGTTTGTGAGCGTAGTTATTTCGTAAGTTGTACATTAATTTTCGTGCTCTTTTTCTTTATGATGTTTTATTTTTGTGATTGTTTGGTAAATTATGTAATTGAAATTAAGTCTGTATGGTAAATAATTTACAGTGTTATGTAATGTAAGAAAACTGTTGCATGTTTTGTTTGTCTTTGAGTTGGTAACTGTGCTCTCTCTTTCCAGAATTGTTGTTCTCGTACAATGTAATCATTCTCGAACGATGCAAGCTTATATAAGGATGGGGAGGAGACTAGAGCAATTTTCAGTCGGTTTTCAGTTCAGTTTGAGTGCAGTGCAGTGTCAGTGCAGTGAAGTTTGTATATTTTCAGTACTTGTGAGAACAGTGAAGGGTTTCTGAAGTTTGTATATCATCGGTACTTGTGAAAATAATGAAGTGTTGTCAGGCATTAAGTGCAATTGCAGTTTGTAAAGTTTGTATATCTCCAGTACTTGTGAGAACAGTGAAGTGAAGTTTGAAAGCATGAGTGTAATTACTTGAAAAATAAAGACAGTGAACTTTAGAAGTCAGTGTTTATTTACAACGCCTCAGCTGATCTTGTGTACTGTACACCTAAAGGCTGACTTAGGAAGAACAACTCACTGGGCAACGTCCTTCCTATACTGAACTACTGCTGTTGGTGCCTGTGGCAGTGTGGGGTGGGGACGTAACACTGTTGTTAGGAGTGTGGATTATTATTATTAAGGGCTGCAGTGAGGCTAACCTTCGACATGGAAGCATATGGTATGCAGACAAGGTCTCGAGCTGGGCAGGAGGAGGAAATATCCCTGGCGACAATTGTGAAGCTATTACAGGCACAGAGGAAAGAACTCAAAGAACAATTACAGGCAGAGAAGAAAGCTCTGAAAGATCAATTACTAGCCCAAAGTGAAGAACAGAAAGAGCTCAGGAATGAAATCAAAGAACAACTTCAAGCACAGCGTGAACAACTAGATGCACAACATGAAGAACAAAAAGAACAATATGAACAACTTCAAGAGGCATTACAGGAGCAACAGAGGGAAGTACAAATGAGGGTGCAAGGACAGCTAGATGCATTCATGGGGGAAATGAAGGAAGAACAGCAACAGCTTAAGAAGGAAGTAGATGCCAAGCTAGGGCAGCAAAAGTATGAGGTAAGCAACAATATGATGAAGTGTAAACAGCATGTAGACAACCAGCCGAAGATTAGCAAGGGAATAGTGACACAGTGCAGACAGCAAGTAGACAGGCAGCTAAAGATTAGTGAGGGAATGGTGATGGTGTGCAGACAGCATGTAGATAGCCAGTTGAAGCATGTATTCGACCAGGTGAAGAAAATTAGTGAGAAAATGGAGCCTGTAGAGAAATATTGCACTGCTTAGCCTCAGGTTAGTGTTCAGGGTGCATATGAAAAGAATGGACAGCGTATGGTGAAGCTTGACGGATCCCAAGCATCTAAAGGTAGCATTACAGGGAATCAGAATGTAGGAGATTTAACGCCCGTAGTCTTGAAACTGGGGGCAGGGGTTACCCTTCCCGCACCCCGCTCGAGGTAGAAGCTCACACCTTCAACCTAAGTGGTAATCTTGAAAGCAGGAGAGCGCACCCCTTTGTGTGGGTAGGCGCGGCAAAGAGTTGGTAACACTGATTAATTTTTAAATTCAAAATCTTAAAATAAAAACAATTCATATGACAGTTTCTAAGATTCACACACAATATAATCTATTAATATTTGCAATTCTTACCTCTTCTAATAAAGACTGACATTTGTTCTTCAATACTCTGTATAGGAGCATGCATACAGGATTTCGAGAACCTGAGCCGCAGGAAAAATTCGGTGTCAGACATAGCTTCAAAGGGATTCATGCAGTCAGTAATAACCTTACGAATACGCCTTAGCTGGTCATATCGATTTTGCCCATTTTTCTGCTCCAAATGCTTGTTTTTGCCATTCTTCCCACCCAGAAACCAGAACTTCCACCCCCCAAGACACGGGCTTGGGGGGTTAATTTGAAAATCAATCACGAACACCGAAAATAAAAGCCAAATTCGCTCAAATCACACCAGAAAAATATATTGCCAAGCCAAAACAAAGTAGTGCGGACTTGTAAAAGCTCACCAAACGCTAACGTAAGACTTCATAATTCAAACCAACTGGCTGTGCACCAGTCGTCTGTTTCGGTAGTACTCGGCCATTCTTTACTGTAGGAATTATTTCACGTACTAATCAAACTAATTATAAAAGTATCATGCACCATTTCTGATAAACAACTTGGCAGAAATATTGAGAAATGAAATGGAAGTGGATACAGTATCTCATCTCTGTTTTCGTCTCGTCGTAAATTAACCATCCCCAGAGAAGTGGTGAAGTCTTTTAAAATGATAAAAATATTAAAAGCTTATTTTTTTCTCTACACGATGTTTTTATCATTAAATTTAAATTCCCATCACACACATCATAGGGTCCTTCAAATTCTACATAATTTCCTTTGCACAAGGCTGCTATGGTATGACGAAGAGGCATGCGAAGGGGTGCTATGAAACTCTCCACGGATTCCAATTCTATGCTGTGGTAATCCTCTCCCGTTCACCGGGGAACGCTCTCCCTTTCGTGCTTTAAGACTACCAAAAGATGCGGATAGGGCAAGGTGAACGCCTTCTCACAGTTTAAGACTACGGCCGTAAGCCCTGGCTTTAATAATGATGCCCCAGTTTTTATGCTCCAAATAAGTGAAGTGCATGGCTATAATGGGGGTCCAATTAAAAAGAAACCTCAGGAATTTGATGGTAGAGTATCTTGGGAAGCTTTCCGTGTACAGTTTGAGTTACTTGCAGATCAGAATGATTGGGATGATAGGCAGAGGGCAATGCAGCTTGCTACTAGCCTTAAGGGTGCTGCAATAGAAATTCTGGGCCAGATGTCAGTGCTGGGAAGGAACAGTTATCAGTCCCTTGTAGAAGTGCTAGAGCATAGATATGGCACCATGTACAAGACAAAGCAAGATTCCGGAGCCGTGTACGGCCTAGATGAGAATCCCTATAACAGCTTGCTGATGACCTGGAGAGTATGGCATATAAGGCATACTCTGGAGCTGTACCTAACCTGTTGGCTATTTTTCTGAGCGACCAGTTCATCAATGCTCTTGACAGTGCAGAGTTGAAAGTGCATGTGAAGCAAGCACAACCCAGAAACATGCAGGAAGCACTAGCCAGGGCTCTAGAATTTGAGTCCCACGTCAGGTCCAGTACGTTCGCTTTTCAGACAGGTTGTAGTGCAGGATTCAAGGCAAAAAAGGCACAGGTATGGGAAGTGGAAAATTTTGAAGGAAGGTACTGGTACTGTGAAAAGCCAGGATATTGGAAAGTGGATTGCAACAAGTGGAAGAGAGAACAGGAGAAGATGAGAGGAGGTTGCTGGTTCTGGGGGAAGCTGGGACACAGGAAGGTGGATTGTTACAAACGGAAGAAGGAGCAAGAACGGAATGGTGCAAGGAAATATCAGCTTGCAGCAAACGGGTGTTGGACATGTGATGAGGTAGGACACTTCAGCTATGAGTGTCCAGTTGAGCAGGATGAGGGTAAATTAGTGAAGGCTGGTGACTGGAGGCAACAACCAGCCAATTTATCTCAAGAAGCCCCACAACTGAAGAAATGCAGGAGAACCTTGATGAATAGTGTGCAAGAAGACAGAAGAACAGATGGCACGGAGCATAGTAGGAATGGACATCTTGGCACAAAATGCCGCCATACGGTTGTGACAGGGCCAGCATCAGATGCAGAAGACCTGAAGAAGATACAGATGGAGGATGCAAATTTACAACCAGTGGTAGAATGGCTGCAGCAAAGTACAGTGCGACCATCTTGGGAAGAAGTTTCCAGGTTAAGCCCTGTGACCAAGAGCTCCTGGAGTCAGTGGGACCTTCTTCGTTTGAACGATGGACTACTGGAGCATCAGTCGGAGACACCCAATGGCCTCAGCAAGTATTGGCAACTGGTGGTTCCGAAGAAGATGAGGTCTAAGATCTTGGATGAGTCCCATAACCAGATCACAAGTGGGCACCTGGGAGTGAAGAAAACTCTAAGCTGACTGCGACAGGGGTTCTACTGGATTGGCATGTGTCAGGACGTTGAAGAGTGGTGTCGGACCTGCGATGTGTGTTGTGCCAAGAAAGGGCCCAAGAAAAGTGGTTGCACCCCTCTTCAGCTGTACACAAGGTAAAAAAAAGTATCGAGCAGGAGGGGTACGATGATATCTGAAATGATCAATATAGCTTGTGTAGTACTTTGAATATTAATTGATTATTATCTGAATATTCCTCCAGTAACAATATCAACCATAAATTGTCATATGAAACCTATCTGTGACATACTTATGTAGGTACGTTTGACAACAAAGGATAAAAAAAACATCAAAAATTTCAAGAATCCATCGTCCGTGGCGTCAAATTGTTTCAGGCCAAATGTGCACTGATACTTTTTTTACCTTGTGTACCAAGCGGATGCACCGATGGAGTCACAGAAGACATTGCTGAACCTTTGCCACTCACTGAGAGAGGAAACCGGTATATATGTGTCACCATGGACTACTTCACAAAGTGGCCAGAAGCCTATACTGTCCCAGATCAAGAGGCTACTGTTGCTCAGGTGTTGGTTGATCAGTTTTTCTGTCGTGTTGGGATGCTGCAAGAGCTACATTCAGACCAGGGTAGAAACTTCGACTCTGCTGTATTCCATGAATGCTGCAAGTTATCAGGGATTAAGATGACCAGGATGACCCCACTAAGGCCACAGTCAGATGGGATGGTGGAGAAGTTCAGCTGGACCCTGGGACAAGAACAAGCCAAGTACTGCATGGATGGACAAATGGAATGGAACCAGAAATTACCTACATTATTGATGGTACATCGGTCTGCATCCCATGATTCTACCGGCTACACCCCTGCAAAACTGATGTTGGGCCACGAGTAACACTTACCCGTTGACTTGTTAATGGGAACACCACCTGGTGAAGAGCTGCCTATAGACACCACCGGCTATGAGAAGCACCTTTAGGAAAGGCTGGCAGAGGTACATCATCAAGTGTGAGGGGCCCTCAGGTTTTCAGGAGAAGTGATAAAGTGCAAGTATGATGCCAAGGCAAGTGAGTTGAGCTTCAAGGTTGGAGACCAAGTTTGGTTATACAGTCCTCAGCGAAAGAAGGGACAGTCACCGAAGCTGCAGAGCCCATGGGACGGGTCTTACACTGTGTTGGACCGCCTATCAGATGTAACATATTGGATTCGGGGAGGCAGGAAGTCTCATCCAAAGGTGGTACACGTGAATCATCCGTGGCAGTACCATGGGCCAGGAGAGTACAGCTGGGACGTCTCCGGGGAACTGTGCTCTCCCACAGCCAAGGATGTTAAGGAGGACCACGGAAGAGAAGTGCAAGAGGATGGTGACAGTTACCCAAGAGAAGATGTGAATCAGGAAGTGGACCAACACCTTCAAGGAGGAGTGGACTGTCTGGAGGAGCAAAGACATTGTCGGAAGGAGGACAGAAGAAGACCTGATAAGGTGAAGGATTATTTTGTGCATAGTTAGATGTTTCATTAGGATTAAGGTTTATGTTTGTATATATTGTGTAGTTTTGCCGGGACGACAAAGTACTAGGGAGGGGGTAGTGTTAAGAAGTGGGATTTGCCAGTTAGGTGCTCGAGAAGCTTCTCAGCATTTCTCGTACCGTAGGTTTCGGTACGAGTCAGAGTTGCCATTTTACCTGTTTGTGAATGTAGTTATTTCGTAAGTTGTGCATTAATTTTTGTGCTCTTTTTCTCTATGGTGGTTTATTTTTGTAATTGGTAAATTATGCAATTGAAATTAAGTTTGTATGGTAAATAATTTACATCGTTAAATAATGCAAGAAAACTTTTACATGTTTTGCTTGTCTCCGAGTTGGTAACAGTGCTCTCTCTTTTTGGAATGCACCAGAACTGTTGTTCTCGTAGAGTGTAGATCATTCCTGGACAATGCAAGCTTATATAAGGATGGGGAGGAGGCTAGAGAAATTTTCAGTCAGTTTTCAGTTCAGTTTGAGTGAAGTGCAGTGTCAGTGCAGTGAAGTTTGTATATTTTCGGTAAATGTGAGAACAGTGAAGGATTACTGAAGTTTGTATATCATCAGTACTTGTAAAAATAGTGAAGTGTTTTCAAGCATTAAGTGCAATTCTTGTGAGAACAGTGAAGTGAGGTTGGAAAGCATAAGTGTAATTACTTACAAAATAAAGACAGTGATCTTTAAGGTCAGTATTCATTTACAATGCCTCAGCTGATATTGCGTACTGTACACCTAAAGGCCGACCATAGGAAGAACAGCTCATTGGGAAAGGTCCTTCTTATACTGAACTACTGCTGTTGGGGCCTGTGGCAGTGTGGGGTGGGGACGTAACAGATGCATATCTATT
The DNA here is from genome assembly GCF_032717465.1 of Coenobita brevimanus. NCBI lineage: Eukaryota > Metazoa > Arthropoda > Malacostraca > Decapoda > Coenobitidae > Coenobita > Coenobita brevimanus. The sequence continues at coordinate 16,987,070 of NC_137000.1, read as the reverse complement.
ACCATTATGAAGAAGTACCCCTTTCAGGCTTCTTTTAGCTGAATCTACAGTATAAATAGTCTCCATGCTTCTGCATTTTAATCTCTGCCAAGTTCATGCACTAGGCCACTTACATCAGTGCAATAAACCAAGGATTCATTATATATTATATATATATATATATATATATATATATATATATATATATATATATATATATATATATATGTGTGTGTGTGTGTATGTGTGTGTGTGTGTGTGTGTGTGTGTGTACATATACGGTATATACACATATACAGAGAGAGAGAGAGAGAGAGAGAGAGAGAGAGAGAGAGAGAGAGAGAGAGATTTATATGTTTCATGTTCACTAGGGAACCATTTACTATTCTAGGTGGTAACTGTATAACCAAATTTTGGCCCCTGATAGTTTAGTGGGCAATTACGGCGCTCCAATCGGATTGAGCCGGTGAAGGTTTATATCGAAGGGGTGGTTGGGATTTATTGCTCACGTAATGCCACCAGGGATGAGTGAGACTGGTCACTCTCATCTTAAATGTCAGGACCAACTTGCTTAGCTCCGGGCTCCTACGTTCCTCATGGGGCAATGTAGAATTGGATGATATATATATATATATATATATATATATATATATATATATATATATATATATATATATATATTTATTGTTATGCTTGGTGTTTTAAGGGCGACTTATCGTCCTAGAAACACAAGCGATAGAGCCGGGGTCTTCTTTCGAGACCGGAGCTAGAACACACACAACGAGAAGAGCAGGACATACAAACTCTAGACAACAACCTTACACGTGTATTCCAAATTACAACCTTTGTGCAATATGGATGGGAGTTGCACACGACACACTATTTACTATTAAATGTCCTGAACAGACTAGAGGGTCCCGACTTGTTTGTGGGTATCACGCAGGATACCATCCAGTCAGAAGGACGCTGAATGGACAGTGCACAATGAAGAATATTAAAGTTCGCACAGTTTGTTACTTGCGCACTGATATCAATCTGAATATACCGGTAAGTGTCTCACTATATATTACACAGAGGTAAAAGCACTAGTACAACACAGTATACACACATAGACACATAGGCATACTACATAGCCACTAGGCCACTCGTTCGACACTGTACGTACAGTATATATATCACAAGCACTACAGCCACTATAGGTCTGGCCAATCACCATTACACTGGGCAGGCCTGGGGACTCCTGCTAGGCTGCAGGGGCCGGGTAGTCTCCAGGTGTCAGCCAGGTGTTGGAGGGATCCCATGTCGTGTCCCTTCTCTCAAAGGCCACGGGATGCCCCTCAAAGGTCTGCTGGAAGCTGCTGTCGGGCGTGGTGGGAGACCCTCTGCTCATGGGGCCTGATGGGGTAGTCTGGTCCTTGGGGCTCGGGCCACACAGCGCGAATAGGCACGCTTGTCTGCGCCTACTCTGGGGAGAAGGTCGCCGTCGTCTGGGGCTGGAGAGGTCACGCCCTGGGGTTACAGGGGCCCCTCGGGGAGTCTGGCGTCTGTGGTCTCCCTTCCATCAGGCCACAGTCAGGGTCGGACCATGGCATCACCTTTGGCAGGAGTCCGTCAGTTGGTCGTTTCCCAAGGGCGCTGGCTGGATGGCACACACTCCCAGGGACAGCACAGGACCTCGCCACACTTCTCCCAGGCAGGAAGGTTCCTCCTGAGGGCTGCCTCGGTGGAGAGGGGCAGAGGAACGTCCCGCTTGGCTACAGGAGGGGCAAGCCGAGCTACGGTCGTCCTTCGCTGGGAAAGTCACAGGGGGTGAGAGGTTTTGTTGGTGATGCCTCTCCCTGGCGCAGCTGGAGTCCATTGCCAAGGTCCTGTAGGCAACAGGTGGAGGGCAGCTAGAGGCCTTCCCCTCCCTGTTGGTGCGGCTGGAGCCCGTCACTGAGGCTTGACTTCCTAGCAGGACTGTGGGCGAGGTGCAGGCAGAGGCCGTCACCTGACCACGAGTGAGGCTGGAGGCCGTCACCTGTGTCCTGTGGGGGGAGTGACTTGCAGTCGAGGTGCGGGTGGAGGCCATCACTGGTGTCGTACTCCCACAGGAAGCTGCAGAAGGAGAGGGGACGTACCTAACTCTCCCCAAGCACGACTGGAGGCCGTTGCTGGTTTCTGCAGGAGAGGAGTGGGGGTCTAGCAGCACCTGAGCAGCTGAAGGCCATCTCTAGAGTTGTGCAGCTGGAGGCCGTCACGTTTTGGCGTGCAGCTGGAGGCCGTCACGTTTGGTGTGCGGCTGGAGGCCTTCACTATTTTGGAGCGGCTAGAGGCTGTCTCTTTGTTTGTGTGGCTAGAGGCCATCACATGGGTGCTGCTCGGGACTGTCTTTTCAGCCTCACCCCGAACCTGTCAAGGGCTAGTCTGGTAATGCACGTGGACTGCGGCACTCCCGCTGGGTCTGTTCCAGGGAATAGGAACACAAAGCAGTTGGAGACATGTCCATACTGCCTTAACATAGCGCGCACCCTCAAAGCCCCTCTGTGATCACCTCCTTGGGGGGGTGTCACTCTGTCCCTGTGGTGCTCAGTTGCCACGGTCGATATATCATATAGATAGATAGATAGATAGATAGATAGACAGATAGATATCTGTGTAGATATATATATGTTTTTCGTTCGTTTTGTTTCGTTTTTGAAGGCTCCAACATACTTGTATGCGTCAGCCTTGGTCACCTAATGGCGGCTCTTCATGCTGCTTGACCTCTGGCAGCTTCCCTATTCAGTCCCTTATCCCTGAGGTCACACTCAATGACCGCGCCCCAAAGCTTTTTCAGTCTACCTCCCTCTACCCTAACCCCGACATTTTAACACTTCTCACTTTCTGCACCCAATTATCTTTAATATTCACTCACCACCACTGGCCATTTTATTTCCACTGATTTTAAAAGTAACAGGATGCGGTGCAAAGGCACAGCAAACTGTCCCCGGTAGTCATTTTAGTGCTGACGTATAAACACAACAGGATATCTAGTTAAAGATGTCACATCAGATTTGGAGAAAATAGGGTGAAAATTGACGATATTATGCCCATTTGAAATTTTAGGCCAGACCCACCTGACATTGACCACCCTAACGCTAACTGGGGGGTGACCCCTTTGATGTAATGAGGCATCTTATATGATGCAGATATGAAAGATGCATCAATAGGTTTTGGTATCATGTCGATTGACGAATTTGAAAGGAGTTATGGCGAAAAACGATATTTACCCATTCCCGTTTTTTATATATTATTTGGTCCAACAGCCCAGACCTTGGCCCAATTTGGCCCAAAATTTGAGCAGGTGATCCATCATCCCTGTAATTTTAGTCACAATCGCACCAGTAGTTTCCCGTAGTGATGTTAACAGACAGACAGACAGAAACAGACAAACCGAGTGAAAACAACGTCCATCCCCGCGGCCCTCCGGGGCAGGGACGGGTAATTATCCACTCACAAGCATTGACTTCATTTATGCTAAGTTATTTTTAATTCCTCACTTCTTAAAAGTGATATTCACTCACAGATCATATTTATGGTATTTTAATATCAATGCCACACTTCTTAATTACTTACTAACACAGATCAATGAAAAAACGTTGTGGTGTGTATGTGGATGTGATAGAAGGCGTTAAGAGAAATACATTAAGGTGGTTTGGCCATGTAGAAAGGATGGAAAGCGAGAGACTGGCGAGATGAGTGTATGCGAGTGAGGTGGAGGGGGGAGGAGAAAGAGGGACAGGCCAAGGATGAGATAGAAGGATGGTATGGAGAGGTGTATGAGAGAGAGGGGTGTGAGCTGGGAGCAAGGCAGTGAAATGACGTTGGACAGGGCGACATTAAGGCGATGTGTGTAGATGTATATTTGTGTAGATATGTGTGTGTATAGATATTATAATGTATCTCTAGATGTATGTGAGTGTGTAAATATATATGTGTAATAATTATGTGTGTAGATATATACTGTATGTGCGTGTAGATATATACTGTATGTGCGTGTAGATATATATACTGTATGTGTTGTTACATAGCCTATGATTTCATCATCCTTTGTGTAATTTTAACGCACAGTATGCTGCATGTTTGATCACAAGCGTGTTCTGCCTCAGTCCCCCCTTCTACCGTTATAGTAGAGTAAGTTGTCCTTTCTGTTGTTCAGAGTAGGATTGTCAGCTCTTTGTCCCCTATGGCTTCATTTGCGCGTCCTTCTTACAAGTTGTATCAAGCTCTGCTGGCCCCTATATAATGAGCTCAGTCTCTGCATTATAGCCACTTAGATCTGCTCCTCATTTTGTTCACATCTCTGTCCTCCCCTGTACTGTTGTTATTATTGTGTGTGCTCAGGAAGTCTCCAGCCATCTAGCAGCTGTGTGTAATTTGAGTATAACTGTTGTTGCATTTTTTTTTCTTGTACTGTGTAGCATAAGGTTGATTCTTAGGCCTAGTAAGGTTTTTGTAATTTATGTAAGGTTCTTATTGTCAGCCATCATTAATAATATTTTGTATCTGTAATAATATATCTGCCATTCACTGAGTATTATCTGGTATCTCATTTTAACAGGGCTGACTTAGATAAATTTACTCATGCTAATTTCGTGTTAATAGAGGCTATTGCAGTTAACCATATATTTAACCTGTTTTTTGCCATTACATTATCCTTATGAGTCCTGAATGTTTTGTTGTTAGTTTGAGCATTAAACTTTAACTTGTAATTTTACCTAACTCTTTGTTTTGAACCTGGAACTTTGCGGGACAGTTTTCTCTGTTCCGTAACATAAATTTGGCGACCTCTTATCAGGATATTCAGGATATTATCATAAGGATATTGCTTGATATTTTGTGACTGTGATTTATTCATGATGTCTACTATTACTACACTTGATGAAGCCAAAGATTTTTTGTCAAATGTGCAAACAGTGTGTGATGTAGAAAACAGAACTAAGAATGAACTTAAGCTTGTTGCTCAACAATTGGGAATTGCTGTTCACTCTCATCATTCTAAAGATCAAATTGTTGGCATGATTAATAAGAGCTTGTTTAATGTAACTCCTCCAAATGAGCAAACGCAGATTGAAATAGCTAAGTTACAGCTAGCCCTGCAGGAGGCTCGTGTTAAGGAGGCTGAATTTCAAACAAATGCTAAGGAGGCTGAAATTCAGGCTCGGATTCAGGAGGCACAGATACAGGCTCAGGCACAAATTGAACTAGCTAGGATTCAGGCAGACCATGAGTATCGCATGAAACAAGGTGGAACTGGATCATCTAGCTCTGATGATTTTGATGTGGCTAAAAATCTTAAACTTGTCCCTCCTTTTAATGAATCTGATTTAACAAAGTATTTTCAGTTGTTTGAGAGGGTAGCTACAGGTTTTAATTGGCCCAAAGAGTATTGGCCAGTACTCCTTCAAACTGTTCTCACCGGTAAAGCTCAAGTAACTTATGCATCTTTGCCTCAGGATCAATCTGATAATTATGATGTAGTTAAGAGTTTTGATTCTTAAGGCCTATGAGCTTGTTCCTGAAGCCTATAGAGTAAAATTTAGGACAACTTATAAGCAAGATAAGCAATCCCATGTTGAGTATGCAAAAATCAAAGAAGATCTGTTAGAGCAGTGGTTAAATTCTAAGAATGTGGATTCTGATTTTGGTAAATTTAAGCAGATGATTTTGCTGGAGGACTTCAAAAGGTGTATTAGTAAAGATGTAAGCCTATATCTTGATGAGAGAAGAAAAGATAATTTGTCTGATGCTGCAGTTTTAGCTGATGAATTATGTTCTCACTCACAAGAGATATTCTAAAGAAAAGAGGAAAGCTGAGAATAAGTACGTTGCCTCTACTCAGAGTACAGGTAACAGGAAAGAGAATAAAGATGATATTTCTCAGGAAGTAAATACCAGCTTCACCTCTAGATTTCAAAAAAGTAAATGTACTTATTGTAGTAAGCTTGGTCATACTACGGAGAAATGTTTCAGGAGACAGCGTGATGTGAACAAAAAGGAGTCTTTAAATATTCAGTCAATTGGTCTAGTGTCCACCCTTGAGAGTTCCCAGAATTCTTTAACTGAGTTAACTGAACCTGCTTTGAGGGGTAACTTAAATTCTCATGATGGAGCTCCTCTTTTGAGCAGTAACGTGGGTGACACTCTCAAGAGTTCATGTGCTAATTTCCTGTCTGATGGTTTTGTCAGTCCTCTGGACAGTAATGACAGGAAATCAGTTCAAATATATCGTGATACAGGTGCTTGCCAATCCCTTATGCTGACCAGTGTTCTAGGCTCTAATGTTAATTCCTCTGATGAAACTGTAATCTTACAAGGCGTAGGGAATAATTACTTCTCTGTCCCTCTGTGCAGGGTGAATTTAGAGTCTGGTTTTGTTAATGGTTCCGTTATGGTTGGGTTGGTTGAGACACTCCCAATGTCAGGTGTAACTTTCTTACTTGGAAATGATATTGGTGGAAGTCAAGTGTGTCCAGCTCCTCAGTTGTCTAGTGAGCCAGTGGCTGCGTCCCAGGATTGTGATGTCCCTGATGTGTTCCCTGCATGTGCTGTCACTAGGGCTAAGTCTAAAGTTACTGGTGATTTAGAGGATAATGATGATGATGATGTTATCCTAGCTGACACTTTTCTTGCTAATTTGGACCACTCACCAGATGAGGCAGTACCCTGTAGTGTTGATAATTTGTCTCGTCAAGAGTTGGTTGAGTTGCAGGTTGCTGACCCTGAGTTGAAAGGTCTAGCTAACTCTTCTTGCAGTGAGGAAGAGTCAGCTGGTGCTTCTACTTGTTATTATATAAAGTCAGGAGTACTTATGAGGAAGTGGAGACCCCCAACAGCATCAGCCGACTGTGAATGGGAGGTTGTACATCAAGTTGTCATCCCTCGTGTTTGTAGGCAGGATATCATTAGAGTGGCTCATGATTCCAGTTTGGCAGGACACCTTGGAGTGAGAAAGACTGTGGCACGCATTTTGAAACACTTCTACTGGCCAGGTATCTTCAGGGATGTTTCCTGGTATTGTAAGTCTTGTCACACCTGTCAAGTTGTGGGGAAGTGTAATCAGACCGAAAAGGTTGCACCTCTAGTTCCCATTCCTCCTTTTGAGGCGCCTTTCACCCGTGTGTTGGTGGATATTGTGGGCCCTCTTCCTAAGACTTCTTCAGGATTTTCTTATGTGTTGACCCTGATTGATATGGCTACTCGTTATCCTGAAGCCATTCCACTTAGAAATATCTCAGCAAAGAACGTGGTTAAGGAAATGCTAGGGTTCTTCACAAAGATTGGTTGGTCTGCCCAAGGAGGTACAGTCAGACCGGGGAAGTAATTTCATGTCAAACGTTTTCAAGCAGTCTCTGAAAGAGTTGGGCATCACCCAGATCACGTCTTCAGCTTACCATCCCCAGACCCAAGGAGCGTTGGAGAGATATCATCAAACACTCAAATCGATGCTCAAGAAATACTGTTTGGAACATCAGAAAGACTGGGATAAAGGTCTTCCATTCGTTGTGTTTGCTGCAAGAGAATCTCCAAATGAATCACTGGGCTTCTCAACTTTTGAACTACTGTTTGGCCATGAAGTAAGAGGACCCCTTAAGTTACTCAAGGAATGCTGGTTGTCGGAGAAAGATGACGTCAACCTGCTGGAGTATGTGATGAAGTTCAAAGAACGGCTGTCCACTGCTTTACAACTGGCGAGAGAGAATTTAGGAGCTGCTCAGGAGAAGATGAAGACTTGGTATGATAAGAAGTCCAGGTTACGCCACTTTCAGCCAGGAGATCAGGTTTTGATTCTGCTACCAGTGCATGGGCAACCTCTTCAAGCCAAGTTTAGTGGTCCTTATTTCGTGGAGAAGAAACTCAGTGATGTCAACTATGTCATCGCCACACCAGATCGTAGAAAGAACAAGCAACTTTGTCACATCAACATGCTAAAGTTATATCACAGGCGGGACGAAAATAATCCAGTCTGCACTGTAGCTGTTCCACCCGAGTCTGCAAGTGAAGCTCTCCCATGCAGTATGAGCCTGAGTGATAGTTTGGGGAAGAATCCTGATATCATGAATGATCTCCAGACTAAGCTTTCTCATCTACCTCCCGAGGAAAGGCAGGAGTTTTCGGCATTACTGCAGGAGTACCCGCAAGTGTTCCGTGCCACTCCAGGAATAACCACTGTGTTGATGCATGATGTCGATGTTGGAGACGCAAAGCCAATTAAATTGTCTCCTTACCGTGTGAACCCAGTGAAAGTTCCTCTCATCCAGAAGGAGCTTGGCTAGCTGTTGGACCACGAGATGATTGAGCCCTGTCAGAGCGAGTGGAGTTCTCCTGTCACTCTAGTCCCTAAGCCAGGTGGGTCACAGCGGCTTTGCATCGACTACAGACGTGTTAATCAAATAATCAAAACAGACACTTACCCTCTCCCTCGCGTGGAAGATTGCATAGACAAGATCGGAAAGGCTAGGTACATAAGTAAGTTTGATTTGTTAAAGGGATACTGGCAAGTACCTATGACTGAACGTGCTAGGGAGATCTCATGTTTTGTAACACTAGGAAAGACTTTTGCTTGTTCTGTAATGCCATATGGTATGAAGAATGCACCAGCCACATTTCAGAAGCTCATGAATGTTGTAACAGAGGGTTTGGCAGGGTGTGTTGTTTATATTGATGATGTATTAATCTTCAGTGACAACTGGAAAGATCACCTATGCCATGTCAGTAAATTTCTTGAGCGTTTGGTTCATGCTAATCTTGTAGCTAATTTATCAAAGTGTGAGTTTGGTCAAGCTAAAGTTCAGTACCTTGGGTATGTAATTGGTGATGGACATGTTGCACCACCAGGAGCTAAGGTTCAGGTTATAAGTGATCTTCCCAGACCTAAAAGTAGGAAAGAGCTACAAAGATTTTTGGGAATGGTAGGTTATTACAGGAGATTTGTTCTTAACTTTTCTATTCTTGTATCACCACTTACAGACCTACTGAAAAAGGGAGTTAAATTTGTCTGGACCGATAACTGTGAATCCTCTTTCATCAAACTTAAAGCTATCCTGTTAAGTCAGCCAGTGCTCGCTACTCCAAATTTTGCTAAGCCTTTTAAGATGGCTGTTGACGCAAGTGATACAGGAGCTGGGGCTCTTTTGCTGCAAGAGGATGATCAGGGTATTGAACACCCTGTATCTTATTACAGTATGAAGTTCACTCCACCTCAAAAGAACTATTCAACT
>NC_137000.1:16945349-16972849 GCF_032717465.1 Coenobita brevimanus | reverse complement strand
AGAAGTCCATATGAGAATGGAAGAAATTTATCTTGAGCGACATTCGAGCACTGAGTGCATGGTTACTCTTCAATATCTTGTCCACTTGCTCCTCATAGTTCAATGCTCGAAAATTTCCTAGGTAATTCATGGTAAAAACCATTAAGCTCTCCCAAGCAACCCTCTCCAACTCAGATAAGCTCTTTACAAAATCCTGATTATTGAGTATATGATAAATTTGACGGACTATTGAAAAAAACTGCCTTCCCTTGGCCTCAGATACAATGCCTTGGACCTTCGTTGGCAAGCAGTGGAAGTCAGCACCATCTTGATCCATGGCCTTCAAAAGTTCTTCATCAACCTAAGTTTCAAATGAAGTGGAGGCAAGACTTCCTTCTCAGGGTCAACAAGAGGTTTGTTAAGACAGTTGAACCTTCCAGTCATATATTTCGGTCACACTGGGCATTCCTTTTGTGTGTAATGCTTAGCGTTTGCTCTGCTGTCCCATGAACAGAGAAAACACATGTGCTTTGTGTAACCTTGCTAAAGTCCTAGAAGCAAGCAGATCACATTCAGGTCCCCACAGATGCTCCATTGATATGTTTTGTAACCAGTAGCGGTCAACAGAGTACTCATAGTTTCACAACTTCCATTCATTCCATGGGCATGCACAACTGGAAGAGAAGGAAGCTCATTTCAAATATGGAGAAGGACTGCCTTCAGTGCATTCTTCCTAGAGTCTATGAACAACCGCCATTTTCCTTTTTGATAACGACGAGACTTACAAAGGTGTTGCATTAACGATACAACATCCTAGTAGTAACAAATCATGTCATCCATCTTGAAGTACATTGAGAACTTTTCATGTCTATGATGGCAGGTGGTGGTACAAACTCCATTGCTTGAGTCAGATCGAAAGAAATAATTTTTCTTCTTGGGGGAGTTAAGGTCTCTTATAAGGTCATGCAGCTCGTCCTGACTGATGAGGTGTGGCTCCTTGCTCTCTAAATCTTCTTGAAAGTCGGCATCCATGTAACACTCCTCCTCACTAGATTTTGATTCACTTGTGGAACTTAATGGAGGATCTGGAATTGGAAGCTCAGGGCCATGGGATACTTGCCTTAGAGAAGGTACGTAAGGACACCTGATCTTGGACCGAGTCTTCACTGAATTCCCTTTGGTGTTGGTGAGGCAGAAGTATTTAAATCATTGGTACAGCAAAGGCATACCTGATGGCCGTTTCATGTTCTTTACACCGAGCTTCCAAGCCATATGGGGTGCCCACTTCTTGTATTGATTACCAATGGGACATTTAAAGTAATATTTGTAAGCACTTTTAACATTCCTTGTAATTGGTCTCTTCAGGCTTTCAGGTGCAAAGAACCTGCAGATGTAGCAGAAAGAGTCTGATGCATTCGTACAGTTGCGTTGCTTCATTACTTGCCGACATAGATCAAGGCAATAAAAAAAATCTGAAATGGAATAATAGCAAATATAAGATTACCACTGCATACATTGGTGTCAAAAATAATAATAATAATAATAATAATAATAATAATAATAATCTGCTTGATGGTGGAAAAATTTTACCCAACTTTCGGCTGTGACTGATTCACTTTGAGTTCCTAAATATCTTGTGGTTCAGGTACTTAAATGACGCTGATATAACCACCCCAATTACTAGCTGAATGCAACTTTGCAAGGCATATCTATCTCAGTGATTGGAGTCGAGTCGGATTTTCCAACACACGAGCAAATTTTCCTATGGTATGATGGTTCTCGAAAACTGAACGTGCTGGCAAAAGTTGGATATCATATTCGAAATTTGCAGGTTCATGTTGCTTAGGACCACCAAAAAATATACTAGAACCATAACACTTTTTAAATTTTGTCGACCAGTGTAATTATTAAACAAAACGACTCACAACCTTTGTCTACCCTTTTTAGTCTGATTGCCCTTGTTTGTTGTTTTGTTGTTGCATGTTGGGCTCTATGTAAACTTAAACTGAAAGCTAAACCTTTTCTCAAATCCCAATTCGTAACAAGTGACGACCATGACAGGATCTAAGTACCATTCTCTTCCCTCCCCCCCCCCCACCCTTGTTACTTCTTGTTAAGTGCTAATTATTCCTTCCAGTCACTTCTGTTCACAGTTACTTTAAGGTGGTTTAGAGTTTCCTGCAGACGTGTGTGCATATATTTTTATTATCGTACAATAAGAGTGACAGACGTAGGAATATATGGTTCCAAGTGTCATAAGACGAACCTGATATTACACACTACAGTGATATAGTTAGTCTTATCGAGTGCAGGGAAGAGTACGGATCTGTTTAATGCCGTACCCTCACTCCAGAGTAGGCTGTTCTATAATCACTAGTTTAGTACTATGTGCTATCTTGTGATGCCTTCCTCTTCCAGGACCTCATAATTATAAAACTTCATTTATTGTTATCATTACCTTATTTGGGGTCAATAATCAAGTATCTCAGGGGTCTTTTATGCGGATCTTATTTTAATACCGTAATGCTCCCTTCTTGTTTCAAATATCTTTTCAAGTCGTTTATCCTCATTCAAGGATCATATTAGAAGAAGTGTAGTTTCCCTAGGCATAACCTGGTTTGTTTCCGGGACTTTCTGGTTGTCCACTGCCGTGATGCTTTCTAGGGTAATCCACTTATATTTTGTGGCCGTTAGTTCGTTTACCTATTATTCTCTTGACAGTGGTCACCACTGATTTTTATCTCCAAGATTTTATTGAAAATCCCTCTGTAGTTAATATCCTGGAGAATGAATGGCAAAGTATATTCACCGATGTCAAAATGCAATATACACATCAAATTACTAAAGAGGTGTTAAAAAATCATGTAATTGAGTCATTCGTTCAACAAGAAGTTTTAGAAGAATTTGTTATAGACCAATTAAAGTCACTGTCTCACATGCTTAAACACCCATCCACCAGCTCCCATCGCTCAGTCGCTGCCTCAGGCCTGACTAGCCCTCAGGAAGAAATGAGGAGAGTAGACACCTTAGAATTAGAACAAGCTAGGTTAGAGTTCCAAATCAAAATGCAAGAGCTTCAAATGGAACATGAATGAGTAAGAGTGGAGCATGAACAGGGAAGAGTACGGTTGTAGCATGAACAGGAAAAAACACAAGTTGGGGCATGAACAGGAAAGAGAAAAGTTGGCGCATGAACAGGAGAGAGAAAGGTCGGGGCGTGAAGAGGAGAGAGAAAGGTTGGAACATGAGCAGGAGAGAGAAAGGTTGGGGCGTGAACAGGAGAGAGAAAGGTTGGGGCGTGAACAGGAGAGAGAAAGGTTGGAACATGAGCAGGAATGAAAAAGGTTAGAGCATGATCAGGAAAAAGGTTTTAACATGAACAGGAAAGAGAAAGTTGGATCATTAACAAGAAAGAGTAAGGTTGGAGCATGAACAGGAGAGAGTAGAGTTGGAGCATGAACAGGAGCGAGTAGGGTTGGAGCATGAACAGGAGCGAGTAGGGTTGGAGCATGAACAGGAGCGAGTAGGGTTGGAGCATGAACAGGAGCGAGTAGGGTTGGAGCATGAACAGGAGCGAGTAGGGTTGGAGCATGAACAGGAGCGAGTAGGGTTGGAGCATGAACAGGAGAGAGTAGGGTTGGAGCATGAACAGGAGAGAGTAGGGTTGGAGCATGAACACGAAACAGGAGGGTTGGAGCATGGACTGGAGAGAGAACAGGGTTGGAGCATGAACAGGAGAGAGAGCGTGGTTGGAGTATGAACATGAAAGAGAAAGCATGGCTGGAGCATGAACAAGAGAGACAGCAGGGTTGAAGCATGAACAGGAGAGCAGGGCTGGAGCATGAACTGGAGAGAAAGAGAGAGGGAGAGAGAAAGAGAGAGAGACAGACAGACAGACAGACAGAGCAGGGTTGGAGCATGAATAGGAGAGAGAGAGAGAGAACAGGGTTGTGGAGCATGAACAGGACAGAGAGACAGAGAGAGAGAGAGACAGAGACAGAGACAGAGCAGGGTTGGAGCATGAACAGGAGAGAGAGAGAGAGAGAGAGAGAGGATTGGAACATGAACAGGAGGGAGAGAGAGCAGGGTTGGAACATAAACAAGAGAGAGAGAAGGGTTGAAGCATGAACAGGAGAGAGAGAAGGGTTGAAGCATGAACAGGAGAGAGACAGAAGAGTTAAAGCATGAATAGGAGAGAGGGAGCAGGATTGAAGCACGAACAGGAGAGAGAGGAGGGTTGGAGCCTGAACAGGAGAGAGAGCACGGTTGGAGCATGAACAGGAGAGAGAGAGAGAGAGAGAGAGAGAGAGAGAGAGAGAGAGAGAGAGCAGGGTTGGAGCATGAACAGGAGAGAGAGAGCAGGGTTGGAGTATGAACAAGAGAGAGAGAGATCAGGGTTGGATGATTGACAGGAGAGAGAGAGAGAGAGTGAGAGCAGGGTTGGAGCATGAACAGGAGAGAGAGCAGGGTCGGAGCGTGAACAGGAGAGAGAGCAGGGTCGGAGCATGAACGGGAGAGAGGCCTACCTGTATCGCTTACGGCTTTGCAGGGCCAGATAGATGACACGGACCTATTGGAAAGCTTCCCTTTACCTAAAGAAAACCCTGCTGATAGTCACACTCAGCAACCTGGATACGTATTTTTCCGGTCTGAATCCATCGCAAGAAAAGGATCTCACTAAGTTATCAAAACTTTCTAGTCATTTCAGATCTCCCCGGCTTTTGCAACATACTTAAGCATGGCATTAGCCGAATTTCAGATGATGTACAACCCATTAGGCAATCAGCATATCGGCTAAATCCACAAGAAAGAGATAAAGAAAAAGGAGTTAAATTTTTTGGGAAAACATCGCTTACAATAGCTGAGCCGAGTACCGCCCCATTTACTTCACCCTGCCTTCTCATACCAAAACCCGATGGTAGTTTTCTTTTCTGTACATAATACCATGAAGTGAACCAGGTCACTATCTCAGACTCCTACCCGGTTTCTTTGATTGAAGATATTATAGATAGCATCGGCAATGCGAAATTTATCACTACCATTGACTTTTTGAAAGGTTACTACCAAGTGGGACTCACGGACAGGGTTGAAACCATTTCTGCATTTATAACACCATTTGGTCTCTTTCAATATTTTGTTATGGCGGTTGGCTTCTCTAATGCTCTGGCCACGCTTCAGAGAGCATTCAGCATCCTGATCCACGACCTAACAGGGACGTTCGCCTACCTGGATGACCCGGTGGTGGTGTCGGATGGCTGGGAGAAACACTTGGTGCAACTGGAGAGATGCTTAACCCGTCTGCAAGAGCCTGGGTTCACCATAAACCTAGCCAAATCCGTTTTGGCCGGGCCTTGGTGATTTACCTGGGACATGTCATGGGGAATGGGATGGTGAGACACAAGGACACTAATGTCAAAGCCATCTTGTCCTTCCCCACTCCAAGGACAAGGAAGAAACTCGCTCTCATCCTGGAGATGTGTGGCAACTACCGCCGTTTCTGTAGTAACTTCTCCAGCATCGCTGCCCCCCTCACAGACCTCACCAGTTTCACCATCCCTTACCTCTGGACCCAGAGATGCAACCAGTCTTTCCACCACCTCAAAGCCTTCCTTGTCCCCAAGCCTGTAGACTACTCACCTGACTACACTATGCCCTTCCATCTGCAAATCGATGTCAGTGGTGTCTGAGTGGGAACGGTGCTGATACAACCAGACCCGACCACTATATCCTTCACCCTGTGGCCTACTACCTCTCCGAGTTAAAAAAAAATACCAAACCAACTACTCAATCATCGAGAATGGGGCTCTGTCTCTGGTCAGGGCAGTCAAAAAGTTCTAGTGTTACCTCCACCTATGGCCACAAGACTTATTTGTCTTTACAGACCACAACCCCCTCACCTTCATCCAAACCAGCAAGACCTCCAACCAGCAGATCCTCCACTGGGATTTCCTCATCCAGTCCTATAATCTGCAAGTCCATCATATAAAGGGGGTGGACAGATTAATTGCAGACTCACTATCCCGAACTCCAGTGGAAATACAACTACTCTGATCACCTTTTTCATGCCCGCACTACAGAGGTCTTTGAAGGGGGAAGGGGTGTTACAACCTAACTCGTAACAATACCATCTGTGGACTGTATTACAACCTAATTACTGTGCAATGCTATCTACCTGTAGGAACTGGCACCATACCCATCTCATTCCTCATCCTGGATTTCTTCTCTCGGGATCACCTTATCTGGGTCACCCCCAACTACCTCGTCCCTCTGTCACTCCTCCCGAACCGAGATATTGTCACTGTCGCCGGACCTGGGAGAGATTAATTGACTCCACTTTTATGCATGGTTGTGGAGAGTGAGGACATGTTTTCTTAGCTCTCTTCTAGATTTCAGAGCTGCTCCACTGGCAATTATTATTATTTTTTTTTTCACCCTTTTGGTAAGCATTAGGATAGCTAGTTCCTCATACTTCTCCTCTCCCTCATAGCTTGGTACAGTAGGTGTCTGTATTGTTATACTGTGAGTTTCTTTGCTTGCTGCCCACGGAGGGTCCCCTTCGCTGATTGCGCTGGGGTATGAATTAACATGGTCAGGCCTCCCTGGAGTGGTTTGAGGGGGCAATCTCAGCCCTAGGTGCTTTGCCCTGATTTGTTTTGTCCTTTGCTCGCTTTTCTCCTTCTTCCCACTTTCCCCATTAGGGGGGAGTGGTTACTATGGCTGATACCCTTTCTGACCCCCCCCCCTCCTCATGGGGAGGGGTGGTCCTTACCAACACCCAACTGTCTCACAGACTGACGTATCAAATGACTGCCCCCGCACCCAAGCCCCACTTGAGATTCCTGTACATAATGCCACCTCTGCATGCAATAGCATGCAACTGGTTCTACCTCACTGGCTACTCTCAGTCCTTTCTTTATCAAGAAGGTCATTGATGGCTGCACTGGTGAAATTAAACAGGTTAAAAAAAAACTTGCTTCTGAAGACCTTCTTATCAAGACACTAAATTCAAACCAAGTTAAAGATTTACTCAGTCTAAATAAGTTTCATTGGTACAATGTTCAGCCAAGGATCCCTCACTCCATGAATTCCTGCAAGGGTGCTATCACTTGCAGGGACCTCATGGTAATGGATGAGGGCGATATTGTACGTGAACTTACTGGACAAAATGTCATTGACACTCGACTTATTATGAGATTTACGGAAGACATCAGGAAGAAGACCGCCACTATTATCTTAACTTTTGGCAGGGTCACACTCCCCTCGTGTCAAAGTTGGATATGAAATTTTAAATGTCAGACCTTACATCCCCAGTTCCCTTCGATACTCTACATGCCAGATTTATGGGCATACAGATAAGGCTTGTCGGGCTTCTCAGTCAGTGTGTGGTAGGTGTGCAGCTCAGGGTCATGATGCTGAACACTGTATGTCAGAGCCTGTAAGTTGCTTTCATTGTAAGGGTGCTCACTTTACTTCCTCGAGGGACTGCCCGAAGTGGAAGGAGGAGAAAGAGGTCTGTATAGCGAAAATCACAGAGGGCATATCCTATTACGATGCTAGGAAGATCGTAAGGGAGTTGCATGCGACTCCTAAGCCTAATGTCTCTTATGCATCGGCGGTTGTGTCCCGGCCTGTGATGTGCACGGTAGAGATCCAGATTGACCTGACTCCAGCGCTTCTGTCACACACTGCACGATCATCTGGACCTATTGTACATTTCGACTATTTATCTGACATTTCTGCTCCATCTTCATACTCTCAGGCCACTGCTACTTCTCAGGCAGTACGGTCTAAACAGAAGTCTGACAAGCCTGGAAAAACTAACTTGACCACCCTTACCAAGTCACGACCTCATGTCTTAACTGCTCCTGCTCCAGCAAGGGAGAAAAGAGTTAGCTCTTCCTCAGGGCAGTCTGGGAGCCTAGATATTGATGATCATAGTATGGAGGTTTCCGTTAGTAAGCACCGGGAAAGGTCCCCCGGTAGCCACTCACCTGGTAGCAGGCAGCATATAAAACCTAAGCACACTGGCCCCTTTTGTAAATCTTAAACCACCACATTCATTGTGTTGCAGTGGAACTGAATGACTCTCAGGAATAAATTCCACAATATAGCAATTTTGCTATCTGTACACAGTCCAGACGTTATCTGTTTACGGGAGATGCGCTTGGTGGATCACCCTGATCCTCCACATGTTCAAAGACTACCATTCGTATAGAAGATATGATGGTCATGGGGTTGCCATATACACCCACAAATCATAGCCACAAACGAAAGTGGTTTTAAATTCTACTCTGGAAGCTGTTGCATGAAGAGTAAAATTTAATAATACGTATCTGTCCATTTGCCCTATCTACTGTCCTCCCCGTGATCCCATTGATGGTGATGCTTTCACTTCACTAGCCCATTAACTTCTGAGTCGTAAATTAGTTTTAGGATTTTAACGCCCACCACTGTCAGTGGGGAAGCTTGAGGAGTGATGGCAGGAGGGAACAAGTAGCCGACCTCATTTTACAGTCAAACCTCTGTCTTCTAAACAGTGGTAGAGTGACTCCTGTAGACGACCACAATGGCAACATGTCATGTATAGGTCTGTCATTGTCATCTCCCGATATACACACTAACACCTCTTGGGACCCGTGTGGCGACTCGATGGGTAGCAGTCATTTTCCTATCCGTCTTTCTTATGCATGTGACGATTCTCAGCCTCCCCCACCACCTAAATTTAACTTTAAGAAAGCAGATTGGGGGTACTACTCACGGGTCGCTAATCTTGATATATCGGGAGATAACACTGATGAGAAAGTTGCACACCTGCAGACTTCCATTATACACGCAGCTGAGGCTGCTATTCCCAAGACATCTACAATTCCAAACATGCTTAGAGTTTCGTGGTGGACACCAGATTGCTGACAAGCATTCACTAAGCGCAACAGGAGATATAGGATTTTTGAAAAACAGCCAACAGAATCAATCTTTATTGCCTACAAAGCGGCTAAGGCTGAGGCAAGGAGGACAATTAAAGTAGCAAAACGGAATAACTGGCGAAGTTTTGTGTCCACAGTGAATTGC
Source organism: Coenobita brevimanus (assembly GCF_032717465.1). Classification (NCBI taxonomy): domain Eukaryota; kingdom Metazoa; phylum Arthropoda; class Malacostraca; order Decapoda; family Coenobitidae; genus Coenobita; species Coenobita brevimanus. The sequence continues at coordinate 16,963,801 of NC_137000.1, read as the reverse complement.
ACCACCCCCTTAAGTCAGGTCTGGTCCACCATAAATGTACTTAAAAACAGGTACACCTGGTCACCAATCACCACACTTCAGGTGGCCGGGAATGTCATTGACGATCCCGTGGACATTGCCATTTTGCCCAGGTAAACTGCTCAGCCAACTACAATCCTCGCTTTCTCCACCATAAGCATGCGGCTAAGCTGCAGAACTTAGACTTTGCCACAGGAGACGGAGATACCAGCTACAACCCTGAATTTACATTAGCTGAACTTCTTGCCCTAAAATCCTGTAAAGGCTCCAGTCCCGGTCCATCCACCATTACGTATGGCAGTGGTACTCAAATGGCAAACCGCGGTCCCAATCCGGACCGCGACAAGCGTTCGTGTGGACCCCAGTGATTTCCTTCATTGAATATAGAGTCTAATTCATATCCAAGAAAGTAAGCATTTCAGGCTGATGGATGAGTTTTTTTTTTATTATATCGCCTGAATAATTAGCTTTTCATATAGTTATCTACTTGAAATATGTTTAACTCTTGCAATAATGTCTTAAGTTATAGGTATGATTGTATATATTATTTTCTTTATAAAATGCATGATATAAAAAAATCAAACATCGTGGATAAAAGACAGATGAGTGAGACTTCTGTCCAACGGACACCATTAACTTTCCAGCCATTGGTGATCGCAGTCCTTGAAATAAAGTGAGTTTCATCATACTAAACACCATGTCATCTTTGTGATAAGTCCTTTCCGTGTGAATATTATATGTAGCAAGTTGCAGTTAGTAGCCAGTGATTGTTGTCATTATATTATTCAAATGATGGGTTGACAGAAGGGTACTAAACTTCTGGACTGTTTGTGGGTGGACAGTACAAAAGTGATGAGGTGGTGGTAGTGGTAGTGTTAAAGTGAATGTGGTTATGTAGTAATGGTAATAGCAGTTAGGGCTAAGCTTAGGGCTACATGAAAATGTACATACGACACAAGCAGTTGGTTGGGACACCAACTGACTCGAGAGGACCCCTATGCATTGAGTTATGGAATATTTCTTCTTTTTTTTTCATAACTCCCAAAACAGTTATTAGCTATCACAGAAGCCAGCTCGCACTGTTGTGCTGGTGACATGCATGTCAGAGAAGGAAACAAAAATGTGGATGATAAGATAAATACTGTTTGAGTTTTCCAGAAGAAGTACTTTTTCGACTAGAATCTCCTTAGAATTCATCATTCCCACTTTTTCAATATCTTCAGAAAATAAAGGGGGAGGGTGACAGAAAGGTCATAACCATTATCAGTTAATCTAAGAAATAATCAATCAAAACGAGCTTTGATAATTTCAAAGCTCGTTTTGATTGATTATTTCTTAGAAGACAGCTGCTGTTGTTCTCTTTAAGTCTGTTGTTAGTCACAAACATCAACTTTTCAGAAGAGAAACAGCCATTCAGTCGGGTTTTTCCTTGACTAATGCAAAAGAAATTCGTTAATCTCCAAGTAATATGACCCAGAGAAGAGAGGGTGGTAACTGACTCTGATACCGCAAACTGCACTGCATATCTTATAAATGTCTGATTGAGCTTACTAACGTGTCTGGATATTATGAATCACACGGAAATTGTTAATCACAAATACCACTCCACCATCACAATGAACGTCTTAACAGTCGTCTAAGATCAGGGGTCTCACCATTTTACTCTGTATTTCGTGAATTAGCAAGAGACACAGACTGTCACTTCTCACATTAATATTGGTAACATCCATATTCTTGATTATAGAAAAGTACGTTGTTATTTTTCATTCACTCATGGTATTCTGTTCCTAAACTAGCCGCCATGCATATTATTTCCCTCTTTCTTCAGCAAGAAGTTATTTTATGATTACTTTTTGTCAGTTTATTTTTGTCATTTTTTCCCGATAGGGTGGGGAGGATGATAACTTAGTCTGAAAAGTTGAACCAGATATCTTGTTTAACCATCCAATATTGCTTATATGATTGACAATAACGGAGACTAGCAACCGTAAAACCAATTATGATTATGCTCATAGGATTTATTTTCAAGAACATCTAGTCATCATTATATTATAAAATAACAGTTTAATGGCATTAATAATATTATACAGTGTATCCCAGCATTTAATGAACTAACTTTGGATCCTGAGTCAAATTTGTTTAAAAATTCAGTATCAAAATGGGTCCCAGACTCTACCTTTTCGGAGCAACATTTGTTGATGACTTTGTGGGCAAAATGGTCTCCCTCATAAGTTACTCACAAAGCTATCAGTAAATATAGCTCTTTATCAGTTAATAATTGGTCCCATGTTAAATCTTCCCCCTCAAAATTAGGCCAAGAATCACCTCCTAAAGTTAGTATATCAGGTCTTGAGACACTCTGTACCTACCGGCAGTTTTTTTTTTTCTTTCTTTTTTTTATCTAAACCTCGACCATACAGGAAATGAGTGCAACTGGACCTTCAAAGTAAGTAATTGAAGAACCCTGACGTACGGCATGATTCAGCATCTTATTCAGGCCAACCTGAGTAAGCTGTTAGCGGTGCACAATGAGATTTGGGCATCTCACACGTTCCCAAACTCATAGCACTAGGCGCATGTCATACCGACACCTCGCGGGACGGTCGCATTACTACTCCCAGTATGTTTCGACCTATTGCGCTGACTGACTGTCTATGTCAGGTCTTTGAACGTATGGTTAATAAAAGGTTCCTTTTTGTTTTAGAGTCGAAGGGTTTGTTAAATGATAAACAGAGTGGATTCCGTAAATACAGGTTCACTCTGGATCATTTAGTGCACCTGGAGCATTGCACAACAGAGGCTTTTACCAATCGCAAAGTCATGATGAGAATTTTTTTGGATATTCATAAGACTTATGACTACTACGTAAACTCTACACTTATGGTTTCAGAGGTAATTTGCCCATTTTCCTCCAGAACTTCCTTACTGACAGAACGTTTCTGTCAAGTTACCCTGTAATGTAACATTAGCCTTATTTGTCCAGGAAAATGGAGTACCACAAGGAAGTGTGTTTAGCCCTACTTTATTTAGCTTTGCCATTAATGACATGTCATCCGCTTCCATCCCCAGGTCGCTTAGATACTCACTCTGTGCTGATGATTGAGTAATGTGGCACTCTTCCCGCAATGCACAACCCTCAGCACAGCAGATTCAACCGTCACTTGAATCTGTTCACCGTTGGGACCTGGAGTTTCCGTTCCTACGTGTATCGGTGTTGTTTTTATTCGTAAACTTAAAGTACTTCTTTTGTTTAAACTTTAAATAATCAGTCGATATTTTTTCGAAATTCAGTAAGATTCCTGGGTCTACATTTTGACAGTAGGCTCAGTTGGAGAACACATATTAATCATTTGTTTGCATCTTGTAGTAAAAAAGTTAACGTCCTTAAGTTTCTCTCCAGAAAATCGTGGGGAGCAGACAGAACTTTTTTATTGATGGTGTATAAGTCCCTTATCCGTTCTAAGCTTGACTATGGCTCACACGCGTATGGGTCGGCATCGGATGCTGTACTCTGTAGACTTGATGTGCTTCAGAACAAGTGCTTGTGTATATGTCTTTGAGTCCTTTGATGTGTTCGTGTGAAGCAGTTGGAAGTGGAGGCTAATGTGTCTCTCCTTCATCTACGACAAGACCACCTGCTATTTTCTTACGGTATCACCACTCACCATAAGTGCTTAATTGGCCTCTCGACGTGTTGGATCCTCCTGCAGTAGGAATACCTGCTGTATGGAGCCCTCAAGCCAGTGGCTGTGAGGCTTCACTTCCTCTGTGAGGCATTACGGTACGACCTTTCTAATGGGGATCAAGTTTTAACATCAAAAATGGCTCCCTGGGAGTCACTACCACCTTCAACACTGACTGACTCCCTGTCATTAAGTATGAAGCACCGGAGGTGGAGGTACGACAGTTGTTCCGGATGATCCTTATTAGACACCAAGCGTCATTCCAATTGTACACCTCCTGACAGGAATTCGTGATACACGATAATCTGCCAGTAGAGGTTAGGTTAATCGCACACGTCTACCCCCCCTAACTCCCCCTTCTTACCCCCACCAAAACACTGATTTGTTAGGCAGATGAAATGGAGATATGAAGCTTCGCTCATTCTTACGTCTTGCCGCATTTAATGTTAATTTCATTTATCTTACTATTAGGTGTATTATCAAGTGCATAGATCCATCTTCAGTTCCATGAGAAGTGATTATATCGAAGTTTTAGCAGATTTCAATACACTGACCTTAATGTATAGAGTCTGGTTTCCAAATAGTTCTAATAGTGTTCTAAGCGATAAACTAAAATCCAAGTAACAGTTAAAAGTTATATGGCCAGATAAGTCCCTCTCTTTCCTTGCCATCTGGACAGCCACATATGCACCCACTCACTTATACACCTACCCACTCAACCCATCCAACACAACCCACCGACCTCACTCCTGCCACCCACCCAGCCCATCGATCCCTGTTATCCACTCTGCTAACCCACGAATGCCACACACGAAGTTCACCGAACAATGCCATTCAACTTATTTACTCATTCACTTCTCCACCCTAAACCCATCCAGCCACCCAATCCAACCACCCACTTAGATCATCCCGACCACACAATCGTCTCTGCCACCCTGGCGACCAACGGTGCCCACTCAACCTGGCGACTCATTTTGCCCACACATTCCGACAATCTATCTTGCCCAGTGACCTCTACCACCCACCCTCTCCACTTACAAATCCCACCCACCCTTCCCACTCACGAATTCCACCCACCCTGGTCACCCAACAATGCCATCCATCTCATCCATCCACACAACCCTCCCACCTCTCCACGAACACTCCCCACCCACCTCACCCTGCCCATCCACCCATTCTGTCCACTAACTCCTCCCATCGACCCACCCGCCCATCCATCCTTCTTACCCAACCCCATTCACCCATTTGAACCCAACCCCATTCACTCCGCCAACCCTTTCACCGACTTGAACCCAACCCCATTCACTCCCCCACCCTATTCACCGATTTGAACCCAACCCCATTCACCCATTTGAACCCGACTTATCCATCAAACTCATCTTATCCAAACCTAACTTACCGACCCCTCCCCTACCACCTACATATCCAGCCACCTACCCACCCAGCCCACCAAACGCATCCACCCACTAGCCCAATTACCCCTACAACCCACCCAAAACCACCCCACACACCACACCCAACAACCTCCCGCTCCACCATTACCGCTGTCCACCCACCCTGGCGATGCACCGAACTACCACACCCACCAACTCAACCTCATCAACTCCAGCCACCAAGCCAACTGACTCACACACACACACACACACACACACACACACACACACACACACACAGAAAGAGAGAGAGAGAGAGAGAGAGAGAGAGAGAGAGAGAAATACGCATAAACAGACAGACAGACAGACAGAGACAAACACACACACACACACACACACACACAGGGTGAGAGTAGTTCACAACAACTCCACTCACTAATCATCCTCAGTGGTTGTTTATCCCCAAGGAAGATTGGCCTCACGTCTTACGAATTACTGTTTGATGGTTGACTGTATAATCACTGAACAGTATGAACAGCATGTAATATAGAAACTACATAGTTATGATATTTAATATTCTACCAAAGTATTAGCTCATTAAAACTATTGCCAGTTGGATGGCATATCATGGAATCCTAATGGAAATACATCCATAATATAGCTGAAATAAAGTGTGTACTCGGAGATGCGAGTCAGTGTACTGTGCAAGCTGCTACTAGAACAGTACTAGACACTTCCACATCTCATCCGTCCCCTTCACCGTCCCCAAATCCTCCCTCCCTCCTGCGTGTGTGTGTGTGTGTGTGTGTGTGTGTGTGTGTGTGTGTGTGTGTGTGTGTGTGTGTGTGTGTGTGTGTGTGTGTGTGTGTGTGTGTGTGTGTGTGTGTGTGTGTGTGTGTCTTACTGAGTCTCTCTCTCTCTCTCTCTCTCTCTCTCTCTCTCTCTCTCTCTCTCTCTCTCTCTCTCTCTCCCTCTGTGTGTGTGTGTGTGTGTGTGTGTGTGTGTGTGTGTGTGTGTGTGTGTGTGTGTGTGTGTGTTTATGAGTGTTTTGTTACTCTTAGTGCTAGTCCACACGTGCTCTCGAATATATATTGGCAACACGGCAGCAGTATTTGGACAGAAGTATGCAAAAATGTTTCAGTGCAGCTTCGAACACTTGCAGGAGAGGCGATGGGATAAGTGTATCCATACCAGGCAGTTGAGACTTCATCATGATGTTGCCAAAATGATCTGGACGCTGCTGTTCCCAACATATTTGCAGCGTGTTCGTTAATGTGTTGCTTACATGTTGCCAGCACATGCTGGAACATACGTGTGGACGCGACCTTACTGTGTCAGTGTGTGTGTGTGTGTGTGTGTGTGTGTGTGTGTGTGTGTGTGTGTGTGTGCGCGTGTGTGTGAGTCAGTTGGTTGGGTGGCTGGAGTTGATGAGGTTGAGTTGGTGGGTGTGGTAGTTCGGTGCATCGCCAGGGTGGGTGGACAGCGGTAATGGTGGAGCGGGAGGTTGTTGGGTGTGGTGTGTGGGGTGGTTTTGGGTGGGTTGTAGGGGTAATTGTGCTAGTGGGTGGATGCGTTTGGTGGGCTGGGTGGGTAGGTGGCTGGATATGTAGGTGGTCGGGGAGGGGTCGGTAAGTTAGGTTTGGATAAGATGAGTTTGATGGATAAGTCGGGTTCAAATGGGTGAATGGGGTTGGGTTCAAATCGGTGAATAGGGTGGGGGAGTGAATGGGGTTGGGTTCAAGTCGGTGAAAGGGTTGGCGGAGTGAATGGGGTTGGGTTCAAATGGGTGAATGGTGTTGGGTAAGAAGAGTGGATGGGCGGGTGGGTCGATGGGAGGAGTTAGTGGACAGAATGGGTGGATGGGCAGGGTGAGGTGGGTGGGGAGTGTTCAGGGAGAGGTGGGAGGGTTATGTGGATGGATGAGATGGATGGCAATGTTGGGTGACCAGGATGGGTAGAACTCGTGAGTGGGAAGGGTGGGTGGTAGAGGTCGTTGGGCAAGATAGATTGTCGGAATGTGTGGGTAAAATGAGTCGCCAGGTTTAGTGGGCACCGTTGGTCGCCAGGGTGGCAGAGACGATTGTGTGGTCGGGATGATCTAAGTGGGTGGTTGGATTGGGTGGCTGGATGGGTTTAGGGTGGAGAAGTGAATGAGTAAATAAGTTGAATGACATTGTTCGGTGAACTTCGTGTGTGGCATTCGTGGGTTAGCAGAGTGGATAACAGGGATCGATGGGCTGGGTGGGTGGCAGGAGTGAGGTCGGTGGGTTGTGTTGGATGGGTTGAGTGGGTAGGTGGATAAGTGAGTGGGTGCATATGTGGCTGTCCAGATGACAAGGCAAGAGAGGGACTTATCTGGCCATATAACTTTTAACTGTTACTTGGATTTTAGTTTATCGCTTAGAACACTATTAGAACTATTTGGAAACCAGACTCTATACATTAAGGTCAGTGTATTGAAATCTGCTAAAACTTCGATATAATCACTTCTCATGGAACTGAAGATGGATCTATGCACTTGATAATACACCTAATAGTAAGATAAATGAAATTAACATTACATGCGGCAAGACGTAAGAGTGAGCGAAGCTTCATATCGCCGATCCATTCATCCAACAAATCAGTGTTTTGGTGTGGGTAAGGAGGGGGAGTTAGGGGGGGGGTAGACGAGTGCGATTAACATGACCTCTAGTGGCAGATTACCCTGTATCACGAATTTCTGTCCGGAGGTGTACACTAGTGGCTCTAGGTTGGATTAATGTGTGGATGTGAGTGTGTGGTCTACAGAGTGTCGTATCTGTTTTTGCTTGCCCCCCCATACTTCTGTATTCACTGCCGAATGATTTGCCATAGATCAAGCTATAGACTTTGCTTTGCATTCAGATTACAACAGTTTTGTCATTTTTTTGGACTCTAAGTCTGCCCTTCAGGCAATTCATTCATGTAGGACTGGGTCACATGAGGTCCTGGGCTGCACTGTCAATAAACTGAACACATGTGCTAAATCCTTCTCTCTGATCTGAGTGCCTGGTCATTGCGGTATTTACGGCAATGAGCAGGCTGACGTACCAGTTGAAGCGGCTGTAGAACTTGAGAAAACTTGGGACGTTCCTCGTGAGCTACAGTCTAGTCTCTCTTTCGGAAAGAAGTCAGTTCACCTTTTGTGACAAAGTCAGTGGACTGACCTGGCAATTCCATCAAAAGGACCATATTTGACTGGTCCAATTCCTCCTGAGGAAACAGGCAGGATGAGGTCACTTTAACCTGCCTCCACATGAAATCCATCTTAACCCACCACATCCTGACCGATTTTTCACCAATGAGCCCCCCGAATCCCGACCAATTTTGGATTTGTTTTTTCCTCACACCTCCGCTTGTTATGAGAAACAATGGCAAATCACAAAAAAGTGCTCACCTGAGCTTACAAGTGGTCTATACAGGTTACCCTTTGAACAGCTGGTATTGTGTTCTCTGGAGCCGCACTGCTGCTGTCACATTTTCTATGGTAGCAGTAACTATTGCGAACCACTCAGAATAGGTAGGTATTTGTTCATTTGGTACGTACTTATATGTAGTATAAGAATATACTGGTTTTCACACAATAATGTAGGCAATATAAGCGTTGTTTCACTCACCGAACACATCAACATACCGGACCTTCCTTAGCGACATTACCTCCTCATCACTTCTGCTCCTTTCTTCCTTCGGAGCCACGTAATCTTTGTCCTCCACATCATCACTAATTGGGGAATCACTCTTGTCTGTGAAGGCATCAAGGGCGGCTCGAATTTCGTCATCAGAATTTTGTCTTTACTGGCCAGGTCACTGCTAACAGGTGAGTTACCTAAACAATGGTGTGGGGGGGTCACGCATGGTCGGGGAGTGTCTCCACCTGGTGGCAGGTAGAGGAAGGTGTCCCGCATATGCATACCAAAAATATGTGCGATTTTCTAAAAAATGAGCAAATGACGAATCTCGTAATAGCAAATCATATCAGTACGTCGACTCGTATCAGGATGACAAAACGTTATGACGTACCCACATGTTGACTGGACGTGGCGGGATGACACATATGTTACCATGTATTATCAGACAGTTTCCATCGCGATGTGCTACCTGTGACGTGGTGTTATCTATTAGTCACATCCTTCTGTACTACAGTAGGTATCCTGGGGAACGTACTTCTCTGATGGCCTACTGTAGGACAAATGTGCTCCCTTTCACACTTGATTCAGTGTTGGGTGATGGGGACGTTGGTGTGACTAGTTAATTGATGACTTTCCTAAAAGAGACCAGACTTCCCAGAGAGTTGTAATTTATCTCATGAACTTGGTTGTGGCTTACTTATTGCATATATCTATTTTTATACTTTTTTCTCTTAGATTTTTATTTTGTTTGTAGGCTATATAGGGATATGGTTTTAGTACATACATTTATACATCAATGCACTTTTATATATTTGTGAATTGCAAGGGGAGGTTACATTGATATAACTGTGTATTTTTCTTCTCTTGTTCACTACCAATAAATTCGTAATTGCTCCTTTTTTTTTATTATTTTACATAAATTTGATAAGTATCTGATTACACTGAAGTAATGTAGTAATGAGTCCACATGTGATGTATAAATGGAAGGTATTTGTCTTGGTACCATCCATGTATACTAATGTATTCATTATTACTTACTGTGTTTCATAATCATGAATAACAACTTAATATTGGTATGAAATAGATGCAGATATTTCATATTATTTTGGCTTTCATGATTATCGATTCTTGCAGGTCTAATGCCCCTTCAGGGTGGTTAAAAAAAAAAAAAGTTTACTCTGGGAAGTGACCACATTTGAATTGCCCATCCCTGATCGCACGGCGCAGTGAGTACCTACCACCCTGCTCTTCAGCATTCCTCATCACTCGTCAGGCACTTCAGCACTGCAATTGGTTATTCTACTCGTATAACCTCCCTCCTCCATTAGATTCAGAGATTTGTTGTATAATGTAGTTTTGTATGTATAGGTTAAGAATATTGTGTATACATAGAGAGAGAGAGAGAGAGAGAGAGAGAGAGAGAGAGAGAGAGAGAGAGAGATGTGTTAGGTGATTTGTTAATGGTTATTGATATAAGTAAGAGTATGGTCGAGGGAATATTGTACTTAGCTGGATATTTTGTTTAATCTGTCTGTGCACTTGAGAAGCTTATTAAAAATAAAAACTCAGAACCTTTGTCTACCCGTTTGAGTCCGATTGCCCTTGTCTGTTTTGTTGTTGCCTGTTGGGATCTGGGTAGACTAAACTGTAAGCTAAACCTTTTCTCAAGTCCCAGCTCGTAACAATTGCTTTTGTTATTAAGTCTGTTGCTAAATAGCTGCCTTCTTGAGCCTTCTCTGCTACACTAACTTTCCTCTGAAAACCAAGCCTTTGTTGTCTGTTATCATTTGAAAATCTTTCGAAGTAATCTAGAGGATTATCAGAAAGGGTGAATGTGCTTTATAATTAAATGTCTTTTCTAATATACTATAGCAGTAGCCGTGTGTCTGTATTTTAGGCAGCCGAAACTACACATTCAAATCGCACCAACATTGGCACAAATATCGCAAAAAAATCGCTGATGTGAATAAACTTGGGTCCATCACGAATGAAAAACTTTTTACTATATTTAATGAGCGATCAAATTTTGACCAAAAAACGCCGCTCCCAGGGCCCGGTCGGTTGTCCTGGCCGAGTGGGTAATATCTCGGACTTGCGTGTGGACAACTTGGGTTCCATTCCCAAAGCTGCAAATAACACGATCAATTGGTTAGTTGCAAAAATTCCAAGTGACAATGTTAAACTAGAACAGCATATAAACGGACTATCATGGGCCCTTCGCTGTCACCTTGACGGCTGATAGTGACAACATTAGACTAGAACAGCACATACAGTAAACGCGACTCGGATTACCTGAAATTATCGCAACGCGCATGCGAAACGCGAGGAAACGAGTGCGAAGCACGAGAAAGCGAGCACGCACCGCGAGAGCCCTCCGCAGGAGCAAGTGCAAGAGGGCCCAAAGGGCCCACGAGCACTTGTCATTTTACTAGGGACCATGGCGTCATTTGACAGTTACTACAAATAACACATTTTGGATTAGGACCAAACACAGGATTAGGACCAAATCTATCATCATATCAAGTGAACCCTAGTACCAGGTAGTTGTCCTGGTATGAGCAAAGTGTTTCCTTTTGCTAGCCTTTGCCTGTGTCTTAGTTACACTCGGGCCTGCAGTACTAGACTTATCGTTAACTATCACTTCACTTTCAAGAATTTCTATGCCTTCAGTAGTTTCTTATATATATTCACGTTTTTAATTACAGACTTATCTTTTTTTCCAGGTTTTGGAACCTATAAAGACTGAAATTAAGGGTGTAACTTCTCTCAGTTACAGTCAAGGCCACACTGATTCACTGCCCGGGCCTACATGGTGCATTATTGCCACTTCACCGCTTTGCATTAATAATATTAAGATGCCTCTAAACTTCCCTTCACTGTGGAAACTAACCACCGTATGCCAGAATTCAGTAAATAACTGCGAATCACAAATGACAGATTCATTAAAATATAATGATTAATGTTCACAATAATGATAAAATTGACACTCTGAAGTGGGAGCAACACACTTTGAGCTACGGTGACAGACGCATGCCGAACTCGAATCAGCTGTACCATTGTAAGCGTATCTGTCTCACTGATCCAAGTGAAGAATGCTCGAAGCGTAACATAATTATATTATATGCAGAAATTTTATGCAAGGTGTCCAAGATTTATTTTTTTATGAAGATGGTTCGCTAGCTCTCCATTATGAGGTTGCATACACTAACGAGAAAGAGTCTTAATCACCCTTGATAAGGAAAAAAGACAATTTACAGCAGTATGATTGCACAGACCTACATCTTCAGCAAATTCTGCACCACAGGAATTTTATTTTGGTGGCACACTAGTGTGTCGCAGCATACAACTTGGGAATCACCGCCTTAGCTACATAAAAATCAAACCATTAACTAGAATTAAAGGAAATGGTAACATCGCACTGAAATGGTTCATGCTAATATTATTCAAGCATTTAACACTCTATGTTGACAGCGAAACACATACTTAAGTAGGCCAGATTTATTCAGAATATCAACATGTTTTCAGTATTGGTTGTCTGAGGTATGATGTAGCTCCAAAACGTGGCGTCTTCATGGGGTGTTGGGAAACGACAAGTACTGTATTTAGTAATCCACCAACATATCATAGCATCTATACACCACAAAAAATTGCTTTATAAGAATATCTGATTGCTTTCAAAATGTGTGTAAATACAAAGGACCTGAACAATGGATATCAAGTGGTCTAGCAAAAAAAATTAACAATTTTAGACGATAATCATAATCTAGCCCTGGCGGTGGTGTGGTTCAGTGACTGTTCTACGGTGTGATTGTGTCGTTTGGTTGCGTGGTTATGCGGTGGTATGATTATGGGGTGGACCGTAAGCGTTTACGGTGGTCAATGATGGTCAAGCCAGGGATGATAATTGGCAAGTCAAATGAAAGAATCCCCCGGTGGACCACTAAGAAAACTTAAATGAAAATATAAGAAAACTGGAAAGTCTTGCGGTAAGGTTGGCTTGGTGGACGCTGAATGATATTTGTAGAGTGAAAAATCAACCCAGGTACTGTCAAGTGGGAGGAAACTCTACAGTACAGATAAGATTGTCAATGCGGATGGAAGTGTAATAAAGATATTGTGAGGTGGGGAGGCAATCTACTAAAGGTACTGTTTGACTTCGCTCTCTGACGTGGTTGGCGCTGATGGCCTTCTGGACGAAGTCTTTGATGGTAGCTTTCTGTACCTCAGATTCCTCCCGCGACACAGCTGCCATAACAGATACTCACGTCATTACTTGACATTAATATACAGTAGTTTCCAATGTTATACTAGCAACCTTTAAAAGACTTATGAGGCGTTCTGTGGAAGAAAACCTAACCAACCAAAATGGCGAAATGGACCTGCAGGTTCCAACAGGTTCCCCTGGCCTAGATTGCATGATTTTGCCCCCAGCAATCAACTTTATTGTATTCAGTTGGCCTAAGGGACAGTGCTCCCATGGGGAAGGAAGATGGGTAATTGAACAAACGTCTCCCAGCCAATGAGGCACGTCTTGCTCAGTAAACACATCTGGTGCCTAATACCTGTCGGTTTTATTGCTTGATCTACAGGTATAACAGCAATGATGATGCGCCACAAATTACACTTTTGGGAAAATTTCACTTATCATTTGAAATTATGGGTTTCTGGGGGGAGAGAGACCACAAGTTTTATATATATAACTTTCAAAATGGAATGAATTTTTGGCTATCCAACGTACAAAAATAGGAGCTACGGGCCACATATCCCTATTTATCACGTTAAAGTTATCATGATTGTAAATACATTTTCCAGCCTATCAGTTCGCTGATTTTTGGTGGGTTAACACACAAAAAAAAAAAAAACGAGCAGCAGTTACAGTTATTAACTTTCAAAACTTTTTAATGAATTTTTCTCTAAACCTTGTGAATGGTTGGTTGGCCCTCCTTCCACGGAACGCCACACATAATATAATCACATTAAGATGTGCAGCATTTACATAAAAAAATTCTAGTTATCATCAGCACTCCACGAAATTATTAACACAGTTTATCATCATTAAAACCATTATCCTATTTCCTCTATCAATCTTGTAAGACCTGATTTAGAAGACAGTAGATATAGATGAACATCGCTACCACCTCTAACCCGACCTTCCATAACGTGGCAAAATGTCAGACTTGGATCAACAGGATTAGGTTACAGTTACATCGTAATGTGAGATTAGGTTCGTTAGTTTAGGTCTGAGTGGCTCATCTCTGTACGTTTTAGTGCTCCACGGATTTAGCGTTGTGTACACGAAGCCTAAAATCTCAAAACAAGGTGGCACTAACATCCAACCAGAATGACCTACGCTGACCGTGAAGCTAAGTAACTGTGACCTCGCTCTACTCAAGCCCCCAAATATCACCATGTCGCTTATTTCCTTACATTATGAAAAGTCCTTGAATCTCCATCTTCGTCTGCAGAATGGGTGCAGTGTTACGTTACATTAAAGGAAATCTCAGTACAGTGTCCTCTCCTCTCTTGTTACAAAGGTTACACCTTTGTAGCAATTACCACCGTTTCTACAACCACACCAATCAACAGCACATTCCCCATCATCATCACTACCATCACAATCACAATCGCTCTCACCAACACCACCACAGCTAACATAATCTCCTTCAACCATCGTATCCACCACCAGTACAATCACACCTACTACATTTGCCCTCGCTGCCACAACTGAAACGACACCTACCACAATCTCAGCCGTAATCACCAATGGCATGAATACCATAAGATCGTAGCCACCATCGCCACAGCATCCACAACCCCACAAAAACTGCCACAATTATCACCACACTTCCACAATCACCAGCATAACCATCACAATTACCTTCACAGCTACCACCACCATAACCACAACTTCTGCACTGTCACCACCACAGCAGCCACAACCACCACTAAAACTACCATAAATACCTCTGTAACTAACATAACCACCACAGCAACCACAATACCAACATTACCATTCTTGCCACCACAATTACCAAATGACAATCGCAACAGGTTTAGTTGCAATCACAACTACTACAATTACCACTTCTACATTCACAATTGCCACAGTTACAACTACAGCTACCAAAGTCACAGCTACAATAACCACAATTCCTAAGAAAAATATAATTATTATCAGAATGGATATCACAGTCACAGCCACAAATACAACAATCACCACCAAAGATACCATAATCACAACACAGATACTATACTCACCACCAAAGATACCATAATCATTACTATGACAACCACGTTTACTTCCACAACTACCAGTCATAACCACAATGCCCATCACAGCACAACCAACACGTAAACATACTATGCCACACCCAGCATGTACACATACTGTACACCACACCCAGCATGTACACATACCACACACCCAGCATGTACACATACCTCACACCCAGCACGTACACATACCACACACCCAATACATACTCATACCACACACCCAACACGTACTCATACCACACAAACAACACGTACACATACCACACAACCAACACACACACATACCACACACCCAACATGTACTCATATCACACAAACAACACGTACACATACCACACACCCAACACGTACTCGTTCGTTCGTTCGTTTAAAGATTCTCTGCACCTATAGTGCAGGCCGGGCCATACATTAGCCCGGTCAGTGGGGTATGGGCTGGTTAAAAAACAGTAAGGGGGGAGGACAGAACCTGGGGATTGTCCACCACACACGTCCTGTCTCCTGGCTGGCTTTGTGGTGTGTGTGTCGAAAAAACCACACACCCAAAGCTTACTCGTACCATACACCCAACACGTACACATACCACACACCCAACACGTACACATGCACACAACCAACACATACACATGCACACAACCAACACGTACACATGCACACAACCCACATTATACACGCACCCAACACGCATATATACACTCACCCAACACGTACATATACAGTACACACAACTCACACAGACATGTATCACACAACCAACACGTACACCTACTGCATACCCAACACATACACATACCTCACATTCAACATGTACACATACCACACACCCAACACGTACACATACCACACACCCAACACGTACACATACCACACAACTAACATGTACATATACCACACACCCAACACGTACACATACCACACACCCAACACGTACACATACCACACACCCAACACGTACACATACCACACACCCAACACGTACACATACCACACAGCTAACACGTACACATACCACACAACCAACACGTACACACACACACACACACACACACACACACACACACACACACACACACACACACACACACACATACAATCACGTCCACATACCACACATCCAGTACGTAAATATACTACACAACCAGCGGGTAAGTTCACGTACCATGGCTGGTGATTGCTGTCCAGCCAGGACAAGCGAGGGTGCCGCGGTAGTTGCCCTGGAAGGTGACCTGGGCGTAACGACAAGGATGGCCCAGCACATTCACCTCACCCGTCCGCGTCAGTCTGCCACACCAACACAGACACAACCACGCTGACCATATGTTTAACAATAATAGGGTAATTATGAGTAATTATATTCAAGCCCAGTAACGGTGTCATCAGGACTTCGTAATAGTAAGTCAGTACATAACAACTGCTAGTCAGTAATATTTGGTAACCGCATAATGAGAACATGAAACATCACCACGTTAGCCAAATGTATCATTGTTTAAAGCCGAAATGTCCAGTAAGACAAGATATAAAATTAATAAACAGAACAAAGCATTGGCAATTATTAACAGGGGGTCCACTTAAATGAAATATATATCCGTTCATTCATCATGGGGGCCTTGGTAACTCTCGACTCCATCCTGCAGACTGCCGCTATATCATAAACATTTGATTTATGTTCATCAAGTCCCTCTTGCAACGCCTTTTGAGTGGAGTCATTACGTCGATTGTCATGCTAAGACAGAGTTGCAACCCCTGCTCTATTTTTCTGTGCAGATCCATACATATTTCGTCCATCCAAATCTGTCCTTTGCCAATTCCACTTCATCCATAGGCGTTTTGTCTACATACTCATTATCTCTATCTATATACCTAGTCTGCTTCCACCAAAGTAAGGGAGGTAGCCGAGACAGGACGACACACTTCCAGTTTACTCATTCACACAAAACACATTCATTCGCATCTTAGCCCCAAGGGGAGAAGGGACAGATCCTCACCGCACCACACTGCATGAGGGCCAACTGCACGGCACAATCAGCGACATCCGCAGCAGGGTCCGACAGTAGAGCTGGTTTACCCCTCACACAGTATAATGGACCCCTCCCCTTACCCGCACCTGACCTGATCAGCTGATCAGTCCCAAATGCGGGAGAATATCCCCTCAGGGCTGCGTCATCATTTATTCATCCACAATTTCTCTCCAATCATTTCCATCACTCACAGCCACTCTTCCTTGCTCAACAGACATCCCTTTCACATCCAACGCTCTCTTCACACTTGTCCATCCATCCTATTCGTGGTCTTCCTCTCAGCCTTACACCTCTCACATCTGATCCAGTTATCTTTTTCATCAATCGCTCATCATCCATTCTCTCCACATGCCCAAACCATTGCAACACCCTCTGCTTAACTCGATCAGCCATCCCCTGCACAACTCCAGCTCTCCTTCGCTCTTCATCATTTCTCACTCGATCCATGCACTTCAATACGCACATACTCCTCAGACACCTCATTTCCATTACATTGAAACTTTTCCTTTCTGTTACACTCATATTCCATGTGTCAGCCCCATATAACACAGTACCACAACACGCTCATACAGCCTTCTCTTTACATCCATTCTAAGTGAACGACATCTAAACACTTTTTTCATTCCTCCCAACACCTTTCCTACTTCATTCATTCGAAACTTCACTTCTGCATCTATTTTTCCATCCACAGCAATATGTGACCCTATATACTTAAAACACTCCACCTCCTCAAGCAACTCACCATTCAAAACTATATTCATCCTCCTACCATCTACGAACCTTGTACATTTCATCACTTTACTCTTTTTCACATTTACTCTCAGTTTCCTCACTCTCTCCTCTGAATCATTCGCAAACAGCAGCTGAATCAGATTCCACTCTCTACCATCAGCATTCACTAGACTCAAACCTCCACCTACTGTAACACTCTTGCATTGATATCCCCTACAACACCATCCATATAAATATTAACCAACAAAGCAACATCACATCCTTGCTGCAGCCCTTCTTTCACAGGAAACCAATAACTGACAGGATTTCCCACTCTTACATACGCTCTACTATTTACATAAAATTTTTTTCACTCCTTTTAGCAATGTACCATCAAGTCCATGCAATCTTAAAACAGTCCACAAAGCCTCCCTATCAATTCTATCTTGTATTTTCTCTAAATCCATGAATGCCCAAAACACATCCTTACTTTTCGCTAAATACTTTCACACACCTTTCTCACAGCAAACACCTGATTCACGCATCCACTCCCTCTCCTAAAGCCACACTAGTCTTCACCAATCACTCCCTCTGTACCCTCTCTAACTCTCTTACTTAACACTGTACCATACACCTTACCTGCAACACTCATCAGACTTACATCCCTAAAGCTAGTACATTCATACTTATCACCCTTACCTTTATACATTAGAACCAAAAAAACGTATG
>NC_137000.1:16902849-16940349 GCF_032717465.1 Coenobita brevimanus | reverse complement strand
ACACACATCCATCCATTCATCCATACATACATACATACACACATACATACGTCCATACACCCATCCATCCATCCATACACACATACACACATCCATCCATCCATACATACATACACACAAACATCCATCCATCAATTCATCCATACATAAACACATCCATCCATCCATCCATCCATCCATCTATACGCACATATATACATACATCCATGTATGTACATACATACATACATCAATACATCCATACACACATACATACATACATACATATATCCATACACTCATACATCCATACATCCATACACACATATATACATCCATACATCCATACACACATATATACATCCATACACACATACACTACATACATCCATATATCCATACACACATACATCCATACATCCATACACGCATAAATACATACATCCATACACGCATACACCCATACATCCATACACACATACATACATACATCCATACATACATACACATATCCATACATACATCCATACATACACACATGCATACATGCATCCATACATACATACATACACACATCCATCCATCCATGCATACATACATACGCACATCCATCCATACATCCATCCATACACACATACATACATCCATACATACATACACACATACATACATACGTCCATATGTACATACATAAACACGTACATACATACATACCTCCATACATACATACACACATACATACATACATACATACATACGTACATACATACACACCTCCATCCATCCATCCATCCATCCAACCATACATACACACATCCATCCATCCATCCATCCATACATTCATACACACATCCATCCATCCATCCATCCATCCATACATACATACACACATCCATCCATCCATCCATACATACATACACACATCCATCCATCCATCCATACATACATACACACATCCATCCATCCATCCATACATACATACATACATAAACACATCCATCCATCCATCCATCCATACATACATACACACATCCATCCATCCATTCATACATACATACATACACACATCCATCCATCTATCCATGCATACATACACACATCCATCCATCCATACATACATACATACACACATCCATTCATCCATCCATACATACATACATACACACATCCATCCATCCATACATACATACATACATACACACATCCATCCATCCATCCATACAAACATACATACACACATCCATCCATCCATCCATCCATACATCCATACACACATCCATCCATCCATCCATCCATTTATACACACATCCATCCATCCATACACACATCCATCCATCCATCCATCCATCCACTCACACATCCATCCATCCATCCATCCATCCATACATATATACACACATCCATCCATCCATCCATCCATAAATACATACACACATCCATCCATCCATTCATCAATAAATACATACACATATACATCAATCCATACATCCTTCCATACATACACACATCCATCCATCCATCCATATATACAGTACACAAATTCATCCATCCATCCATACATACACACATCCATCCATACATCCATACATACATAGATACACACATCCATCCATCCATCCATCCATACATACATACATACACACATCCATCCATCTATACATACATACACACATCCATCCATCCATCCATACATACATACATACACACATCCATCCATCCATCCATCCATCCATACATACATACACATATCCATCCATCCATCCATACATACATACATACACACATCCATTCATCCATTCATCCATACATACATACACATATACATCAATCCATACATCCCTCCATACATTCATACACACATCCATCCATCCATCCATCCATACATACATACATACACACATCCATCCATTCATGCATACATACATACACACATCCATCCATCCATCCATACATACATACATATATCCATACATACATACATACATATATACATACATACATATATAGGCCTATACATACATACATACACACATCCATCCATCCACATACATCCATACACACATACATACATACATACATACATACATATATCCATACACTCTTACATCCATACATACATACACACATCCATCCATCTATGCATACATACACACATCCATCCATCCATCGATCCATACATACACACATCCATCAATCCATCCATCCATCCATCCATCCATACAAACATACACACATCCATCTATCCATCCATTCATACACTCATACATACATACATCCATCCATCCATACATACACACATACATACATCCATACATCCATCCATACACACACACATCCATCCATCCATCCATCCATACATACATACACACATACATACGTCCATACACCCATCCATCCATCCATACACACATCCATCCATCCATCCATCCATACATACATACACACATCCATCCATCCATACATACATACATAGATACACACATCCATCCATCCATCCATACATCCATCTATCCATCCATACATACATACATACACACATCCATCCATCTATGCATACATACACACATCCATCCATCCATCGATCCATACATACACACATCCATCAATCCATCCATCCATACATCCATACATACACATATCCATCCATCCATCCATACATACAGTACATACATACACACATCCATACATACATCCGTCCATCCATACATACATACACACATCCATCTATCCATACATCCATACACACATCAATCCATCTATACATACATACAAACATCCATCCATCCATCCATCCATACATACACACATCCATCCATCCATCCACATATACAGTACACACATCCATCCATCGATCCATACATACACACATCCATCCATCCATCCATCCATACAAACATACACACATCCATCTATCCATCCTTTCATACACTCATACATACATACATCCATCCATACATACATACACACATACATACATCCATACATCCATCCATACACACACACATCCATCCATCCATCCATCCATTCACACATACATACGTCCATACACCCATCCATCCATCCATACACACATACACACATCCATCCATCCATCCATACATACACAAAAACATCCATCCATCAATTCATCCATACATAAACACATCCATCCATCCATCCATCCATCATCCATCTATACGCACATACATACATACATCCATGTATGTACATACCTACATACATCAATACATCCATACACACATACATACATACATATATCCATACCCTCATACATCCATACATCCATACACACATACATACATACATACATATATCCATACACTCTTACATCCATACATCCATACACACATACATACATACATCCATACATCCATACACACATACTGTACACTACATACATCCATATATCCATACACACATACATCCATACATCCATACACGCATAAATACATACATCCATACATGCATACACCCATACATCCATACACACATACATACATACATCGATACATACATACACACATCCATCCATACATACATCCATACATACACACATGCATACATACATCCATACATACATACATACACACATCCATCCATCCATGCATACATACATACGCACATCCATCCATCCATCCATACACACATACATACATCCATACATACATACACACACATACATACATCCATACATACACACATGCATACATACATCCATACATACATACTTACACACATCCATCCATCCATGCATACATACATTCACACATCCGTCCATCCATCCATCCATTCACACATACATACATCCATACATCCATACATACATACACACATACATCCATACATCCATATGTACATACATAAACACATACATACATACATACATACCTCCATACATACATACACACATACATACATACATCCATACATACATACATACACACATCCATCTATCCATCCATCCATCCAACCATACATACACACATCCATCCATCCATACATACATACATTCATACACACATCCATCCATACATACATTCATACACACATCCATCCATCCATCCATCCATCCATACATACATACACACATCCATCCATCCATACATACATACATATACACATCCATCCATCCATCCATCCATCCATCCATACATACATACACACATCCATCCATCCATACATACATGCATACATACATACACACATCCATCCATCCATCCAAACATAGATACATACACACATCCATCCATCCATTCATACATACATACAATCACACATCCATCCATCTATCCATACATACATACACACATGCATCCACCCATCCATCCATCCATACATACATACACACATCCATCCATCCATCCATACATACATACATACACACATCCATCCATCCATACATACATACACACATACACACATCCATCCATCCATCCATCCATACACACATCCATCCATCCATCCATCCATCCATCCACACATCCATCCGTCCATCCATCCATACTCACATCCATCCATCCATCCATCCATACATACATACACACATCCATCCATCCATCCATACATACATACATACATACACATATCCATCCATCCATCCATCCATCCATACATACACACATCCATCCATCCATACATACATACATACACACATCCATCCATCCATCCATACATACATAGATACACACATCCATCCATCCATCCATCCATCCATCCATACATACACACATCCATCCATCTATACATACATACTTACATACACACATCCATCCATCCATCCATACATACATACATACACACATCCATCCATCCATCCATACATACATCCATACATACACACATCCATCCATCCATCCATACATACACATCCATCCATCCATCCATCTATACATACATACGTACACATATCCATCCATCCATACATACATACATACATACACACATCCATTCATCCATTCATCCATCCATACATACACATATACATCAGTCCATACATCCATCCATACATACACACATCCATCCATCCATCCATATATACAGTACACACATCCATCCATCCATCCATCCATACATACACACATCCATCCATCCATACATACATACATAGATACACACATCCATCCATCCATCCATCCATACATACATAACATACACACATCCATCCATCTATGCATACATACACACATCCATCCATCCATCCATACATACATACACACATCCATCCATACATACATCCATACATCCATACATACACCCATCCATCCATTCATCCATACATACATACACACATCCATCCATACATCCGTCCATCCATACATACACACATCCATCCATCCATACATACACACATCCATCCATCCATCCATACATACACACATCCATCCACCCATCCATACATACATACACACATCCATCCATCCATCCATACACACATCCATCCATCCATCCATTCATACATACATACACACATCCATCCATACATCCATCCATCCATACACACATCCATCCATCCATCCATTCATACATACATACACACATCCATCCATACATCCATCCATCCATACTCACATCCATCCATCCATCCATACACACATCCATCCATCCATACATACACACATTCATCCATCCATCCATACACACATCCATCCATCCATCCATACACACATCCATCCATCCATACACACATCCATCCATACACACATCCATCCATCCATACATACACACATCCGTCCATCCATCCATATATACAGTACACACATCCATCCATCCATACATACACATATACATCAATCCATCCATCCATCCATGCATACATACACACATCCATCCATCCATATATACAGTACACACATCCATCCATCCATACACACATCCGTCCATACACACATCCATCCATCCATACACACATCCATCCATCCATAGATACACATCCATCCATCCATACATACACACATCCATCCATCCATACACACATCCATCCATACATCGATCCATACATCCATACACACATCCATCCATACATACACACATCCATCCATACTTTTTTTTTTTTATGTGTCCGACTCTGGGCAAAGGGTTCAGGGCCTATATCTCATGGGAAGTAGCCTATCCCAAGGCCCAGTAGTCCTCCTACACCTCCACATGTCACCACTTCGGCGCTAACACCCACCGTCCATATTGAATACATGCTAGGGCTGTCTCATACAGGACTGGTGTATTGGTATTAGCGGGGATATTTTTATGGCATGTCGGCGGGTCATCTGGTAGATCAGGAAAGTCTGCTTCTATGAAATTCAAATCCTTAAACTGTTCCCTGCCCCAGCCGGGATTCGAACCTGGGTCCATCAGGACTGCAGGCCGCCTCTCTACCGATTCAGCCACCGCCTCCCCCACATCCATCCATCCATCCATCCATCCATTCATCCGTACATCCATCCATTCATCCATACATACACACATCCATCCATCCATCCATACATTCATATACACATCAATCCATCCATCCATACATATACACATCCATTCATCCATCCATCCATACATGCATACATCCATCCATCCATACATGCATACATCCATCCATCCATCCATCCATTCACACATCAATCCATCCATCCATCCATCAATCCATCCATACATACACCACATCCATCCATCCATCGATACACATACATATATCGATACATAGATCGATACACATACATATATCGATACATAGATCGATACACATACATATATCGATACATACATCGATACACATACATACGTCGATACATACATCGATACACATACATACGTCGATACATACATCGATACACATACATACGTCGATACATATATCGATACACTTACATACGTCGATATATATATATATATATATATATATATATATATATATATATATATATATATATATATATATATATATATATATATATATCATCATCATCATCAGCCGTTTGAATATCCACTGCAGGACCGGCCTGTCTCGACCGAAGTGGGGACGATACAGCCAATGTATCTCTACCAAGTGTAGTCAGCTGTCTGGAGGGTTTTGGGTCGGACTAATTGCAACAGAATTTCTTTCTTTTAGAAATCATAAAGCTCGATTTGTTGAACAATATGTAAAAATTATAAACTCTGTCTTTGCCTTATAATTTTTACAGGACCGATTTATAAGGAATGTTGGAAAACCTTAAGTTTCCCCTCTAATATCATGTGTGAATCAAAGAAAACTATTTCTCCCTTCATCCGGGTGCTATAAAAACGTTAGGATTATTATAAATACCAATCAAATTACTATATTACCTTCAACTAATTGACATTATTTTTTATTGGGTCACTACGTATATATAACTGTATCTGAGGTAGCTGTGCCACAAAAACTAAAAATAAATCAATAAAGTTCTCTATTATGTAAGCGGGATTTACAGATTCAATCAAAATAATGGTATTTCAGAAATGGGTTATTAGAGACATAGAGTGCCGTGTCTCCTCGCTTGTAAGAAAATTACTGAGCCTATACGGAAGGAAGGACACCATCAGCGTCTTCTGGAAAGAAATGAGAGACACTTACGAAATGGATCTGTGTGCACTCTGTCAGAAGAGCCTACCTTCTGGTGAGAAGATTGTCATACCTACACAAGAGGGAAGGGACACCATCAACCGTGCCAGTAAAGACCGGGGAGACACAATCCATATTGCTGCACATCAGAAAGTACATGAACACTGTCGCCGAGTGTACACAAATAAAAATAGTATTAGCTCTTTTTTGAAGAATAAAGAGAATGAAAATCTTGCAACTGTCTCTCCAGCTTTGCGGTCACAAAGTAAGTGCTTTAACATCAGCAAATGTTGCCTTTTTTGTGGAGAACCTGTTAAGCTTGATGCCACATGTGGTCCACAGGTATGGCCAGTGAGAACATATGACTATAAAGATTCGATACTCAAATGCTGCCAGGAACGTGGAGATGAATGGTCTGAAAAAGTTAGAGGCAGGCTAAACTTTGTATCATCTCCCAGCAGCAGGTGCCTTATACCACCAACCATGCAGTGTTAATTTTCGCACTAAAAGAAAATTGCCTTTGGTGTTTTCCTCTGAATATGAATCAAGATAGAAGAAAAAAGGGAGAGCTGTTGATGATGAGAAAGCCAATGCTTTCAAAAAAGCTGTAACATACCTGCTAGATAATAAAACAATAAATCACCATCAATGATATGATCACAAAAATGAAGGAGTATACAAATGGAGATGCATATTGTTTGAAAAAAATGAAGGAAGAACTGAAGAAGTACTTTGGCGAAGATCTGATTATAGCAGCAGAAGACGGCAAACCAAATCTCATCACATTTAAGAAAACAGCATCATATATTCTACATACATTGTATTCAACTAATTCGTGTGAGAATGAAGAAGTTTTGAAGGAAACATGCATCAGAGCAGCTGGTGAACTAATTAAGAGTGACATCAGAAATCTTCAGAAGTCAAAGGAGCACTATCCATCATCCAACAACATTTCATCTCTGTCAGCCAACTTAGATTTTGTACCAGATTCACTGAAGTTGCTACTTGGAACTGTTTTTTGTGATCAGAAATATATCAAAATAGCATCAATAGGGCAAGCAATAATGCAAGCAGCCTCTCCACGCCTCCTGATTGCACCACTACAAATTGGTCTTGGTGTTCAAATGCACCACTGTTTTGCATCACAATTTTTGGTTGTTCTCCATTCTCTAGGATTCTGTTCCTCATATAAGGAGGTTAGGACCTATAAGTATAGTGCAGCTGAAGGGCAAGAGGTAAAAATCCCCACTGGTGATACTAGGTTTGTTCAGTTCATGGCAGATAATATAGATCACAATGTTGCAACTATTGATTGTCTTGGAACTTTTCATGGCATGGGAATAATGGCAGCCATTACACCAAAAATTTCACACAATCTACCTCTCACCAGGAAAAAGAACATCAATCTCTAACAAGTTGTAGAAAAGGCCAAGATTGATATAAAATTTTACAAGCAAGATTGTGTTGGACTCAGAAAAATCAGATCTGAGAAATTACAAGTGCTACAATTTGATGACCCAACAAAAGAAGTGGAGGCTCTATGGAAAGCTTCATGGTTACTTGATTCACACCGACCTTCTTGGTCTGGATATATGCAATCTGTGCTTAAGGGTGAATTTCCAGGACAGTCATCTATTATGTTCCTTCCTATGATTGATATAAACCCAGGAGATAGAACATGTATTTACTCTACATTGCTCTACATTTCTGATCTGGCAAAGCGTCATAACCATACACCAGTTCTGACATTTGACCAACCACTCTGGTGGAAAGCACTTGCCATCATTGAGAATGAGCATGAAGCTAGTGATCTACATTCCATTATTCTTCGGCTTGGTCCATTTCACATGCAAATGAGCTTCCTTGCTTGCATTGGACATCTCATGGAAGGAACAGGGCTTCATGAAGTACTATCAACTGTTTATGGAAAAAATGCTGTCGGTGCCATGCTTCAGGGGAAGGCTGTAACTAGTGCTGTTCGAGGACATATTCTTGTGGATGCAAACCTTAATGCACTCCTAACATCAATAACATTTCAGTTTCCTGTTCCACAGCATCAGAAAGAGAAAATTAAACAGAAAGTTCTCCAAAATGAAGAGAAATGAAATGGAGAATCAGAAAGGTCAACCAGTAATGATGAACAAGCCCAAGCCCTACTTGAAGAAACACAAAACTTTAAATCTTCTAGAAGATGTCCTGTATCAGAAAAGTCTGAATTTTCAGAGAAATCTCAAGACACCATCTTAGGATAAATTGTAAATCTGAATAAGAAGCTTATTGATGGACAACTTCTCCCTAAGGATCTCAAAGGAAATGGTACTATTTTGAATATAGTTAGAAAGCTTAAGAATACAGTAGCTACATTAAGTGGCAGAACAAGTACTCTGTGGCTACAGTACATGACTATGGTAGACATACTAAAGAAATTCATTAAGGCAGAGAGAACAGGAAACTGGCATTTACATTTGTCAACAGTGCAATCCATGCTTCCCTACCTAGCTGCAGCAGGGCACAATTTATATACAAAATCAGCATATATATATCTGCAAAACATGATTAAACTTGAAAAGAATCATCCTGAAGTACATCAAAGCTTCAGCAAAGGATTTCATGTTGTTCGGCAAAGTAACCGATTCTGGGCAGGTCTCTCTTCAGATTTAGCCATTGAACAGATTTTAATGAAGAATGTAAAATCTGCTGGAGGACTGACAAGAGGAAGAGGAATAGGTGAGTCTCAAAGGGCTATGTGGATTTTATCTAGGCCCTCTTGTGCTGAAATCAACAGTGGCTTGCAGAAAGTCACAGGTACAATGTATGCATCTATTGAGCAACATAAAGAGCTTGGTCCAACTAGAGTAGCTAAGGATGCTCAAGACTTGTTGACCATAACAACTTTCCTCCAGCAAAGAAACTCTTTTTCATCTGATGAGCAAAGTCTGAGAAACATCTGTTCAGGCACTGTGGCAGACTCCAGAGTAAGTGTAGACGTTGCAAAGCAAGTTGGCATTCACGTTCTAAAGAAATTGGAAGGTCAAAGTGTTTCTGATGTGATGAAAAAAAATTATCAAGCAGTGACCATGAATGTGAAAAGTACAGTAGTAATAAATGGAGAAAAGGAAACAATTGATTCTCAGCTCCTGTTTCAGAGGTTAATAGCTGCAGCTAATAACCAGTATAAAGATACAAGAGAAGTTTTCAAATATGAACTCTGTAGCTACCCATCTGCACTATTTGAGTCAACTAGAGTGTTCCAGCAACCATCAAAAGCAAGTTTAGCAGACGAGCTTTGGAAAATTGTCAGCAGTAGTGCTTCTTCAGAACTGCCCTCAGAAAATATCCAGTATGTGCTTGACGGTGGATCACTTCTTCACCGCTTTCCATGACAACGAGGAGTCACATTCCAAAGCATTATCAAGTCTTACATCATTTATATCACACACAATTATCCGAATGCAGTTGTAGTGTTTGATGGATATACATCAGGTCCTAGCACCAAGAATGTGACACAACTACAGCGCTGGAGAAGACTAAATGGCAAAGCTGTTCACTTCACATTGGACATGGTACTCCACTCTACAAAGAAGAGTTTTTATTAAACAAAGAGAATAAACAGCGGTTCATCAAGGCACTTGGTGCAGCTTTGGAAAATCAGGGCTTGAGAGTGAACCATGCAGAGAGTGGTGCTGACTTAACCATTGTTCAAACAGCAACAGTATATGCAAAAGTTCGAACTACTGCTGTTATTGGTGAAGACACCGATTTGCTTGTTTTGCTGGCTCACCATACTGATCCTACCTCTTACAACATCTTCTTCTATTCTGATAGGACAAACAGTAAGAAGAGACTGTGGAACATGCAGCATATGATATCTGTTTTTGGAGAATCTCGTCACTTGCTTCTATTTTTGCATGCTATGACTGGATGTGATACAACATCCAGACCATTTGGCATTGGAAAGTGCACAGCACTCAGAACATTGTTGAACAGTACAGTTTTATTAAATCTTGCAAATGTGTTTCTGAAAGAAAGCAAACAAAAAGACATCTGCACAGCAGGTGAGAAGGCACTTGTACTTCTGTACAGGGGTCAGTCTAGTGAATGTCTAGATTCTATTAAGGCACCGCATATTTTGCAAGAAAGTTGCTGCTGGTACAACACTTGTTCAGGTGCATTCTCTTCCACCAACTTCAGCAGCTGCAAAGTTTCACAGTCAGAGAGTGTACCTTCAGGTTCAAGAATGGATGGGGAAGCACATTAGTCCCTTAAGCTGGGGTTGGAAACTTAAAGGTGGAGTTTATGTGCCTGTAATGACAGACATACCTGCAGCACCAGATGAACTATTGAAAATAATAAGATGCAAATGCAAAGAGAACTGTGAAAGTCGGAGGTGCATTTGCAGGAAGCATTGGTTAGCATGTTCCTAAGCATGTGGAGAGTGTTATGGAATTAGCTGCTCAAATTCTAATAAAGTCCTCATGGAAGACGAAACAGATACTATTTACAGTAATTAAGTTCAGAAGATATACTGTACTGAATGAGTTGTGAATGTGGATATGAGTAGTTGATAAAGTATAGTAAAGAAAAAGCGGCATGCTGTATAGATTTATTATGTTTATTGAGTAGGATGCAAGCAGGAAGAGTGTATTGGTGTGAAGAGTTGCATATGAATTTTGCTTCTTTGTTTTCAACTGTATCAACCAAATTTTTATTTTCTAGAAAGCAATACGCCAGTAGCGGGAAGAGTATATTCTAAAGAAATCTCAGATTTGTACATTATGATGAAGATGGTGATGATTATTATTAGTATTAATATTTATATTATACCAGAGGTAAATTATATATATATATATATATATATATTCTTTTTTTTCGTTTTTGACTGTAACATTGATCCTTTTTCTGCCCAGAGTGTTCAGGAACCTATCTTTGTTTTTTACCGTTCTTGGCATTTCAATTGATGAAGGGACATATCATAAGGTAGTTCAACTCTGAATATGGAAACAAGTTTAACTCGAGTTTAATCAGAATATCAGTCATATTTGCCTAATATACAGTTTACTTTTAAAGACCTACATATGCATATATGTGTATATTCTGTAATTAGTACAATTTCTTATACGTGAAATACATTATAATATTTTTCAATTACCTACCTTTGTACCTAAGCTTTCAGGAGGGAAAAATTAAGAAAGTTGAATGATACTCCAGTAAAAGAGGGTAACAATATGTGATTAACTGCAGAAAGTACAGCAAGGTATATGCTCTACGAATTTGTAATTAAATGCACATAACAAACTAAATATACTACATATTAAGTTATAATTTTAGGAGAAGGTACAAGAAACTGTGATTAGTAATGTAAAAAAAAAATAGATTCTGTTGCAATTAGTCATGGGTTTACCATATTTTTACCCTAGGGACAGTAGATTAGTGGCTTAGGCTGTCTGGTAGAGATTGTATGTAGGGTGAGAAGTGCTTGTAAGTGTAACTGTAGTGTTGGAGTGGCTTTGAATGTGTGTGTTGTTTGTGAACCAAGTATAATCGGCCCGCACAAGCCGACTGGGTGCAAGCATACTTTACAGGAAGTGACACTGGCTCAACCACAGCACCCCTTATGTCCGGCAATGCAGTACGTGGCCAGGTGAACACTCCCAAAGTTTATTACCCTGGCAGGGCGCGAACCCTGGTCTACCCATGTACGAAACGCACACTCTAACACTGTACCACAGAGGCTCCATATATATATATATATATATATATATATATATATATATATATATATATATATATATATATATATATATATCCCCCCTGTGGCGGGGGGGACACAACCTGGCCGCACTGAGGTGGTACTACTACTCTGCGGCCAGGTTGTGTTAGGAAGAATACTGCCACCGTATTCCCTGTGTGTCGTAAAAGGCGACTAAAAGGGGCGGGGTGAGGGGACTAGGAACCCCCTCCTCTGTTTTTTAGTTCCTAAAAAGAGACAGGCCGGAGAAAGGGATGGGGGATGGAGTTATCCCCGTACCCTGAAGATTGGGTCTATGAATGTGCGTGGATGTAGTACGATTGAGACTAAAAAGGAGGAGATTGGGAGAATGTTTGTGAGAAGAAAGTTGGATGTGTTAGCTTTGAGTGAAAAGAAGATGAAAGGGAAGGGGGAGTCTGTTTGGAAGTGTGAATGGAAGATTGTCAGGTGTTGATAGAGGAAGGGCAAGAGAAGGTGTGGCCTTGTTAGTGAGTCCGGAAGTACAGCAATGTGTGACTGAATGGAAGGAGGTGTCATCGAGACTGATGTGGGTGAAAGCGAAATTTGAACGTGAGTTGTGGGTGTTTGTGAGTGCATAGGGCCTGGTAGTGAAAGGGATGAAGAAGAGAGGAAGTCTTTCTGGAATGATGTTGATGAGTGTCTGCAGAGTTTTGGAGCGAATGTGAATGTGGTAATGATGGGAGATCTGAATGCTAGAGTGGGAAATGTAGCAGTTGAAGGTGTAGTTGGTATGCATGGTGTGCCTGGAAGAAATGAAAATGGGGAACGAATGATAGCGATGTGTGTTGAGCGAGAGATGGTGATTGGGAATACGCTGTTTGAGAAGATATTTTATAAGTATACATGGGTGAGACAGGAGGGTGGAAGGGTTGTTGATAGAGCTTTGATGGACTATGTGGTTGTGTCTAGGAATGTAATAGGAAGATTGTTCGATGTGAGAGTTCTGAGAGGGGAGGGTGGAGGTATGTCTGACCACTACCTGGTGGAGGGAAAGTTAAGAGTAGGTAAGAGATGGGTGAGAGCTAGGAGGGTTAGGTGTGCCAGGGAGGTTTTGAAAGTGGGTGAGTTGGATAAAAGAGAGAAAAAGATAAAGTATCAGGAGAAATTGAAAGATGAGTGGAACGCAGTGAAAGATCGGGAAAATGGCAGCGTGGAGGAGGAATGGCAGTTGATTAAGAGTGCTGTGGTGGGGCATGCAGAAGAGGTGTGTGGTGTGAGACGTGTGGGTGGTGGTGTAAGAAAAGGAAGTGAATGGTGGTGTGAGGAAGTAAGTATGGCTGTGGCTGAGAAGAGACGTGCATATAAAGTGTGGCTGCAGAGGAAGGATGAGATGTCATATGAAAGGTATAAGGAAAAGAGGAATAGAGCGAGAAGGGCTGTGCGTGATGCTAAAGTGGCAGCAGATGAGAGGTGGGGTAGGCGGCTGACAGAGAATTTTCAACAGAATAAGAAAATGTTTTGGAAGGAGGTGAAAAGGGTGCGAAAGGGAGAGTCTGGGAAGGAAGAACGAGTAAAAGCAGAGGATGGAAGGATGTTAATTGAGATGGATGCAGTAAGGAAGAGATGGGCAGAGTATTTTGAAAGATTGTTAAATGTAGAGGAGGAAAGGGTGGGTGAGATTGTGGCGGATGGAAGGGTGCAAGGAATAAATGTGTTGGGAGAGTTGAATGATTCTTTGATCACGAAGGAGGAAGTGGAGAAGGCAGTAAAGGAGATGAAAACAGGGAAAGCTGCAGGTATGGATGGGTGTGCTGTGGAATGCCTGAAGGGTGGTGGAGTGACTATTGTTGACTGGTTAGTAAGATTGTTCAATGTGTGCTTTGAGAAAGGTATGGTGCCAATTGACTGGGCAAGTGCTTGTGTGGTCCCATTGTATAAAGGCAAGGGTGATGAGTATGAATGTACTAGCTTGAGGGGTATGAGTCTGCTGAGTGTTGTAGGTAAGGTGTATGGTAGAGTGATAATTATGAGAGTTAGAGAGGGTACAGAGGGAATGATTGGTGATGAGCAGTGTGCCTTTAGGAGAGGGAGGGGATGCGTTGATCAGGTGTTTGCTGTGAGACAAGTGTGTGAAAAGTATTTAGCGAAAGGCAAGGATGTGTTTTGGGCATTTATGGATTTAGAGAAAGCGTATGATAGAATTGATAGGGAGGCTTTGTGGACTGTTTTAAGATTGTACGGACTTGATGGAACCTTACTAAAAGGGGTGAAAAGTTTTTATGTAAATAGTAGAGCGTGTGTAAGAGTGGGAAATGCTGTGAGTCATTGGTTTCCCATGAGAGTTTGGCTGCGACAGGGATGTGTGATGTCGCCTTGGTTGTTTAATATTTATATGGATGGTGTTGTAAGGGAGGTGAATGCAAGAGTTTTAGGTGGAGGTCTGAGTCTGGTGAATGTTGATGGTGGAGAGTGGAATCTGAAGCAGCTGCTGTTTGCAGATGATACTGCACTGGTGACTGATTCAGAGGAGAGATTGAGACAGTTGGTAGAGGAGTTTGGAAGGGTGTGTGAAAGGAGGAAATTGAAAGTAAATGAGAATAAGAATAAAGTGATGAAGTGTACGAGGTTGATAGATGGTAGGGGGATGAATATAGTTTTGAATGGTGAGTTGCTTGAGGAAGTAGATTGTTTTAAATATCTAGGGTCACATGTTGCTGTGGATGGAAGAATAGATGCAGAAGTGAAGTTTAGAATAAATGAAGTAGGAAAGGTGCTGGGAGGAATGAAAAAACTGTTTAAATGTCGTTCGCTTAGAATGGATGTAAAGAGAAGGCTGTATGAGGGTGTTGTGGTACCGACTGCGTTATATGGGGCTGAAACATGGAATATGGGTGTAACAGAGAGGAAAAGTTTGAATGTAATGGAGATGAGGTGTCTGAGGAGTATGTGTGGAGTGACGCGTATGGATCAGGTGCGAAATGATGAAGTGCGAAGGAGAACTGGAGTTGTTCAGGAGATGGCTGGTAGAGTTGAGCAGAGGGTGTTGCGATGGTTTGGGCATATGGAGAGAATGGATAATGAGTGATTGGTGAAAAAGATAACTAGATCTGATGTGAGGTGTAAGGCTGAGAGGAAGACCACGAATAGGATGGATGGACAGTGTGAAGAGAGCGCTGGATGCGAGAGGGATGTCTGTTGAGCAAGGAAGAGTGGCTGTACGTGACAGAAATAAATGGAGAGAAATCGTGAATAAATAAGTGATGACGCAGCCCTGAGGGGATATTCTCCCGCATTTGGTGTGATCAATTAGTCAGGTCAGGTGCGGGTAAGGGGATGGGTCTGTTATGATGTGGCAGGGGTAAACCAGTTCTGCTGTCGGGCCCTGCTGCGGATGTCACTGATTGCATTGCGCAGTTGACCCTTGTGCGGTGTGGTGCGGTGAGGATCTGTCCGTTCTCCCCTTTTGGGCTAAGATGCGAATGAATGTGTTTGAATGGATGAGTAAATGGTGAGTGTGTCGTCCTGTCTCGGCTACCTCCCTTTCCTTGGGGGAAGCAGCCTAGGTATCTCTATATATATATCTATATATATATATATATATATATATATATATAATATATATATATATATATATATATATATATATATATATAATATATATATATATATATATATATATTTATTTTTTGTATGTGTCCAACTCTGAGTATAGGCTTCACAGCCTCCTCTCAAGGCCCAGTAGCCCTACTACATACCAAACACCTCTACATGTCACCACTTTGGCGCTAGCACCCACCGTCCATATTGAATACGTGCTAGGGCTGTCTCATACAGGACTGGTGTATTGGTATTAGTGGGGGTATTTTTACGACATGTCGGCGGGTCTTCTTGTAGATGGGTAAAGTATGATTTTATGAAGTTCAAATCCTTAAACTGTTCCCTGCCCCAACGGGGATTTGAACCTGGGTCTGGTGGGACTGTAGGCCACGTCTCTACCGATTGAGCCACCGCCTCCCCCATATATAATTGTTACGATTCTGAGTGAAATTATGGTTCCAGGTACTCTTAAACCATAACAAAGTAAGGTTCTTGGACTATACATAAATCAGCCAGAACGGACCCAGTAGGGGGGAGAGGTATAGGCGATATAATAGGGGTAAAAACTTAACACTTCAATAAATAATACTCTTCAATACATAAATAATACTGTCACCACCACCGCCTTAAAACAGTACATTTAACACCTAATACTTATTTTACTGAATTACAATACACTCCCTAGCTAAACACAAAACAAAACCAAATACATAAATAGGAAGCAAGAGAACATCAACACACGTGGGAGGAATGGGAGAAAAATATACTCATGAAAGTAGATACAGATATAAGTTCCTAGGTCGCTGCTGAGTCTCCTAGAAAGAAATTCCAGGATGTGCAGAGAACACCAAAAGCCAGCGGGAGTTGGTGGTGTACTTTTTTTTTTTTTTTTTTTTTTTTGGCCATCACCCTGAAGGGGCATTAGGCCAGCAAGAATCAATAATCATGAAAGCCAAAATAATGATATGAAATATTTGCATCTATTTCATAAAAATATTAAGTTATTATTCATGATTATGAAACACAATAAGTAATGAAGAATACATCAGTATACATGGACAGTACCAGGACAAATACTTCCATCTATATATCACATGTAGACTCATTACTATACTACTACAAAATAATCAAATAATTATCAAATTTATGTAAACAATACATAAAAAGAACAATTACAAATTTACTGGTCCTGAACAAAAGAAAAAATAATACACATTTATATAAATGTAACCTCCTCCTGCGGTTCACAAATCTATAAAACTGTATTGACGTATTTACATATGTACAAAAACCATATCAAAATATATATATATATATATATATATATATATATATATATATATATATATATATATATATATATATATATAAGGAAACCACAACCAAGTTCATAAAATAAATCACAACTCTCTGAGTAATCTGGTCTCTTTCAGGAAAGTCATCAATTTATTAGTCACACCAACGTCCTCATCACCCAAGACAGAATCAAGTGTGAAAAGGAGCGCATTTGTCCTACAGTAGGTAGCCAGAGAGGTACGTTCCCCAGCATACCTACTGCAGTACAAAAGGATGTGACTAATAGATAACACCGCGTCACAGGTGGTACAATGCGGTGGAAACTGTCTGTTAATATATGGTAACATATGTGTTATTAGGGTGGAATTCATGCGGAGGCGGGCTAAAGGGACCTCCTCCCGTCTCTTTCCTCGGGAGGAACTGGACCAGTCACATATGGTCCTTTTGACTGATGGAATTGCCAGGTCGGTCCACTGAATATGCCACAGAAGATTAATTAATTTCTTTCCGAAAGACAGACTAGACTGTACCTCACGAGGAACGTCCCAAGTCTCCAAGTTCTACAGCCGATTTAGCTAGTACGTCAGCCTGCTCATTGCCGTAAATACCGCAATGACCAGGCACCCAGATCAGAGAGAAGGGTTAGGACATGTGTGCAGCTTATTGATAATGCGGCCCAGGACCTCATGTGAATCAGTCCTACATGAATTAATTGCCTGAAGGCCGGACTTAGAGTCTGAAAAAATGACAAAATTGTTGTGATCTGAACGCAAAGCAAAGTCTATAGCTTGATCTATGGCAAATAATTCGGCAGTGAATACAGATGTATGGGGGGGCAAGCGAAAACGGATGCGGCACTCCGTAGACCACACAGTCGCACCCACACATTCATCCATCTTAGAGCCATTGGTGTACAAGTGGAATGACGCTAGGTGTCTAATGAGGATCATCCGGAACAACTGTCGTACCTCCACCTCTGGCGCCTTGTACTTTGTGACGGGGAGCCAGTCAGTGTTGAATGTGGTGGCAAGTGACTCCCAGGGCATTATTTTTTATGTTAAAACCTGATCCTCATAAGAAAGGTCGTACTCTAATGCCTCACAGAGGAAGTGAAGCCTCACAGCCACTGGCTTGAGGGCCGCATACAGCAGGTATTCCCACTGTAGGAGGATCCGACAGGTCGGGAGGCCAAGTGAGCATTTACGGTGGGTGGTGATACCATAAGAAAATAACAAGCGGTCACGTCGTAGACGGAGGGGAGGCACATTAGCCTCCACTTCCAACCGCTCCACACGAGTACATCGAAGGGCTCCGAGACATATACGCAAGCATATGTTCTGAAGCACATCCAGTCTATGGAGGACAGCATCCGATGCCGACCCATACACCTGTGAGCCAGAGTCAAGCTTAGAACGGATAAGGGACTTATACACCATCAATAAAGATGTTCTGTCTGCTCCCCACGATTTACCAGAAAGAAACTTAAGGATGTTTACTTTTTTACTACAAGAAGCAAGCAAATGATTAATGTGTGTTCTCCAACTGAGCATACTGTCAAAATGTAGACCCAGGAATCTGACTGAGTTTTGAAAAGGTATCGGCTGATTATCTAAAGTTAAATGCAAAGGAGGTACGTTAAGTTTACGAGTAAAAACTACGCCGACACATTTAGGGACGGAAAATTTAAATCCCCACTCCAGGGCCCAACGCAGAACAGATTCAAGTGCCAGTTGAATCTGCTGTGCTGAGGATTGTGCATTGCGGGAAGAGTGCCACACTGCACAATCATCAGCATAGAGTGAATATCTAAGCGTCCTGGGGACGGAAGCGGATGACAGAATGTCATTCATGGCAACGCTGAACAAAGTAGGGCTAAGCACACTTCCTTGTGGTACCCCGTTCTCTTGGACAGATATGTCCGAAGTTATGTTACAGGGTAACCTGACAGAAAACGTTCTGTCAGAAAGGAAGTTCTGAAGGAAAATGGGCAAATTACCTCTTAAACCATAAGCATAGAGTTTACATAGTATTTCGTTTCGCCAGGTCATATCATAAGCCTTATGAATATCCAGAAAAATTCCTATCATGAATTCGCGATTGGCAAAAGCCTCGGCAGTGCAATGCTCCAGGTGCACTAAATGATCCAGAGTGGACCTGTATTTACGGAATCCACTCTGTTGATCATTTAACACACCCTTCGACTCTAAAACAAAAAGTAACTTTTTATTAACCATACGTTCAAAGACCTTACATAGACAGTCAGTTAGCACAATAGGTCGAAACGAGCTGGGACTCGTAAGGCGACCATCTCGGCGAGGTATCGGTATGACGTGCGCGTAGTGCCATGAGTTTGGGAACGTGTGAGACGCCCAAATCTCATTGTACACCGCTAACAGCTTACTCAGGTTGGCCTGAGTAAGATGCTGGATCATACCATACGTAATGGTGGATGGACTGGGACTGGAGCCTTTACAGGATTTAAGGGCAAGGAGAAGTTCATCTAATGTAAATTCGGAGTTGTAGCTGGTCTCTCCGTCTTCTGTGGCAAAGTCTAAGTTTTGCAGCTCAGCCATATGCTTACGGTGGAGAAAGCGAGGATCATAGTTGGCTGAGCTGCTTACCTGGGCAAAATGGTCGGCGATAGTATTGGCAATATCCACGGGATCGTCAATGACATTCCCGGCCACCTCAAGTGTGGTGATTTGTGACCGGGTGTACTTGTTGTTTAGTACATTTATGGTGGACCAGACCTGACTTAGTGGGGTGGAGCGATTCACCATGGACACAAAACTATGCCAGTTAGTCCGTTTTGCTGCTTTAATTGTCCTCCTTGCCTCAGCCTTAGCTGCTTTGTAGGCAATAAAGTTTGATTCTGTTGGCTGTTTTTCAAAAATCCTGTATCTCCTATTGCACTTTGTGAGTGCTTGTCGGCAATCTGGTGTCCACCACGAAACTCTACGTATGTTTGGAATTGTAGATGTCTTGGGAATAGCAGCCTCAACCGCGTGTATAATGGAAGTCTGTAGGTGTGAAACTTTCTCATCAATTTTATCTCCCGATATATCTAGACTGGCGACCCGTGAGTAGTACCCCCAGTCTGCTTTCTTAAAGTTAAATTTAGGTGGTGGAGGAGGCCGAGAATTTTCGCGTGTATAAGAAAGACAGATTGGAAAATGATCGCTACCCATCAAGTCGTCATATGGGTCCCAAGAGATGTTAGTGTGTATTTCGGGAGATGACAAGGACAGTTCTATACATGACATGTTACCAGTGCGGTCATCTACACGAGTCGCTCTACCATTGTTTAGAAGACAGAGGTTTGACTGCAGTATGAGGTCGGCTACTTGCTCCCCCCTGCCATCACTCCTCAAGCTTCCCCATTGGCAGTGATGGGCATTAAAATCGCCTAAAATTAATTTATGACCCGGAAGTTGATGGGTTAGTGAAGTGAAACCATCACCATCAATGGGACCACAGGGAGGACAGTAGATAAAGCAAATAGACAGATACGTGTTATTAAATTTTACTCTGCTCGCGACAGCTTCCAGAGTAGAACTTAGAATCACTTCCATTTGCGGGTGTGATTTGTGGGTGTATATGGCGACTCCATGACCATCATATCTTCTATACGAATGGTAGTGTTTGAACTGTGGAGGATCTGGGTGATCCACCAAGCGCGGCTCCTGTAAACAAACAACGTCTGGCCTGTGTATAGATAGCAAAATTGCTATATTGTGGAATTTATTCCCAAGAGTCCTAGAATTCCATTGTAACATGGTGAATGTGGTGGTTTAAGATTTACGAGGGGGGCCAGTGTGCTTAGCTTTTTTATACTGCCCGCCGCCAGGCGAGTGGCTACCGGGGGACCTATCTCGGTGCTTACTAATGGAAACCTCCATACATTGATCATCAATAACTAGGCTCCCAGAGCTCCCCAAGGAAGAACTAAACTTTTTCTCCCTCACTGGACCAGGAGCAGGAAGGACATGAGGACGTGGCTGTTTTGAAAGGGAGGTCATATTACTCTTACTAGTGTTGTCAGACTTCTGTTTAGGCTTTACTGACTGAGAGGCGCAGTAGCCTGAGAATAGGAAGTTGCAGTGGGAATGTCAGTTTGAGAGTTGGATTGGACAAGAGGCTGAAATGGAGAGGTAGAGTGTGAGGCAAGAGGAACAGGTTCAGGGTCAGTCTGTGTTTCAACAGAGCACATCACGGGACGGGACATTACCGCCGAAGCATAGGATCTATTCGGCTTGGGAGTTGCATGCAACTCCTTCACCATTTTCCTAGCTTCGTAGTAGGAAATGCCCTGAGCTGCTTTCACTATGCAGACCTCCTTCTCCTCCTTCCACTAGGGACAATCCCTAGAGGAAGTGGAGTGTGCGCCCTTGCAGTGAAAACAACGTACCGTCTCCGATGTGCAGTGTTCAGCATCATGTCCCTGTGTTGCACATTTGCCACACACTGACTGGGAAGCCCAACAAGTCTTGTCACCGTGCCCATATAATTGACACCCTAAGCAACGAAGTGGATTGGAGATATAAGGCCTTACGTTAACAATTTCGTAGCCAATTTTGACATGGTCCAGGAGTGAAACTTTG
Source organism: Coenobita brevimanus (assembly GCF_032717465.1). NCBI lineage: Eukaryota > Metazoa > Arthropoda > Malacostraca > Decapoda > Coenobitidae > Coenobita > Coenobita brevimanus. Next base: position 16,917,602 of record NC_137000.1, on the reverse strand, counting down.
CCAAAAGGCAAGACAATAGTAGCAGTCTTCGTCCTCACGCCTTCGGAATATCCAGTAATAAACCAGGCACTGATTACGTCCTGCTGAGCAAGTTCCCGTATGATCTCGTCCTCTTCCATAACCATGAGATCCCTGCAGGTGGTAACACCTTTGCAGGAATTCATGGAATATGGGATCCTCGGCTCGACATCATATTCGTGGAACTTACGCAGTTTCATTAAGTCTTTAACCTGGGATGTGTTTACAGTTTTGATAAGTAGGTCTCCATTAGCAAGTTTTTTTTACTTGTTCCACCTCCCCAGCACAGTAATCAATCACTTTCTTGATGATGAAAGGATTGATACTGCTCAAGGGGGTGGAACAGAGAGCATGGAGAGTCACAAACTGGGCATTATGTACAGGAATGTCAAGGGTGGTTCGAGTCTGGGGCCATTCTGTCTGGAGGCTGTCAGTCTGTGGTTCAGTCGGGGGTCGGTCAGGACCGCCTCCCCCCCGAAGGGGGTGGAGGCAGTAGGGGCGTCTGACATAGTACCACTCCCCCCTAACGGGGGAAGTGGGAAGGAGGAGAGAAAACGACCAAGGGACAATCAACCTGGGACCAAACACCTATGTCTGAGGTTGCCCTCTCAAACCACTCCAGGGAGGCCTGACCGTGTCAATTCACGCCTCAGAGCGATCAGTGGGGGGGACCTTCCGTGGGCGATAAGCAAAGGTAAACTCAGAAAAAGACACAAACACCTATTGTGTCTCTAACAGGGAGGAGAGGAAGATGAGTACTATCTAGCCTAACTTTTTTTAAAAAACACCCTAGTGGCTGAAAAAAACAAAAGCTAATGCTGGTGAGGCAGCCCTATGCTAGAAGAGAGCTAGAAAACACGTCCACACTCTCCACGACCATGCAAAAAAGTGTGGTGTACTGCCGACCAGGAGTGCACTAACCCACCATCACACCTCGCAGACCTCCTGTCGGCAAGGCGGGACAAGAAACTCGCAGAGCCGTAGTTGCAAATCCTCAATTTAGTAGGCAGAGCTGGTGGTGAAGTGCACAAGCCACAGATGGCTCTTTCCCATATTATACGTGCCTGGTGCCAGGCACCAACCAGGACCACCCAAGCATGTCTGGTGGACTGATACCAGTCATACAGGGAGGAGAGACACGGGTTGTAACAATATATATATATATATACTTCGAAGTAGTCCCCTTGGACACGTATACAATGGTCCCAACGTTTTTTCCACGAGTTCATGCATCCCTGCAAGGCTTCAGGCATGATGGTCTTGAGCACCTCCTGCTAGTCTGTCTGAATCTCCTCAGTCGTGTCAAATCAATGCCATTTCAGTCGTAATTTCAGCTTGGGAAACAGGAAAAAGTTGTAGGGGGCAAGGTCAGGTGAATAGGGTGGGTGGGGAAGGACTACCATGTCAGTGGAAGCCAGGAACTGCCGGACAACAGTTGGTGTGTGAGCAGGGGTGTTGTTATGATGCAGGATCCAGTCATTGTTCTTCCAATGTTCTGGGCAATTGCGGCGGATGTTCTCCCTCAGACGCTGCAAAACTTCACAGTAAAAGTTTCCGATGACAGACTGACCAGGTGGGATGCATTCCTTGTGAACAATCATTTGGATATCGCAGAAAACGATCAACATCAACTTGACATTGCTGCGAACTTGATGCGTTTTTTTTGTGCCTCGGTGAATTGGGAGACTTCAATTGCGATGACTGCTTCTTTGTCTCTGGGTCATAACCATACACCCATGATTCATCACCAGTTATGACCTTGGAGATGAAGGTGGCGTCATCTCTGACCTGATTCTTGAGCTTCCTCCAAACTGCAACGCGATGTGCCTTCTGCTCGTCACAAATTTTGCAGTGAAGCGTTTCATGCCCAACACTTTTGACAAAATGAATTGCACGCTCCCGTATGGCAGTCCAATGATATCACAGACATCATGGATAGTTCAACTACGATCTGCAAGGATAGCCTGATGAACATTTCTGATGTTTTCTTCTGTTTTTGCCATTGATGGTCTTCCAGAACGGTCATTGTCTTCTGCAGATGTTCGTCCTTCCTTGAACTGCTTGTACCAGAAAAATTTTCTGCTTTGGGACATAGCATTGTCACCAAAGGCTTGCTGACGCAACCAGTGAGTTTCAGCAGCCGTCTTGTTGATCTTGAAGCAGAACTTGATACAGGTCCTTTGTTCCATGAGGTCAGCCATTGCAAAGCAGCTGAACCACCTACATACCACGTTACAATAGTAAGTGTAGCTCGACAACACGTCCGCTCACAGACACAGCCGGGGCCACACTGACGCACAAGGAGTGCTGCTGACCCCTCCTAATGGCAAAAGGCAAAACTGCAAACTGGAACTTTTGGGTAGCACCTTGTGAGTGTTTATATATATATATATATATATATATATATATATATATATATATATACATTTATATATATATATATCTGTTGCCAGACGCCTTAATCCCATAAGGGGTGGCCACAAACAAATTGCCTCCATGTCGCCCTGTCCCCCACCATTTCATTGCCCTGCTCCAAGCTCACACCCCCCTCTCTCATATACCTCTCAACTCCATCCCTCCATCCCACCCCCGGCCCCCCATCCTCCTTCCCCCCCACCACCCCACCTACACACACACACCCCTCGCCAGTCTCTCGCTCTCCATCGTCTCCACATGTCCAAACCACCTCAGTGTGTTTCCCCCAACGCCCCAACCACATCCACATCCACACCACAATGCTCCCCCACCTCCCCATTTGTCAGCCTGTCCCTGCGCATGACTCCACATGCTCCTCTCAAACAACTCATCTCGACAGCTCCCACCTTCGACTTCCATCCCTCCAACAAGGTCCAAGCCCTACCTCCACACACCAGAGTTGGCATCTTGGCATCACAGCACTGTCATGCAGCAGCTTCTTGACCTCCACGCACACTTCCCTGTTCCCCATCACTGCCCCCAAGGAACCAGCAACCCCCCCTCCCCGCTGCATCCCCTCAAGCACCCCACCCCCCAAACCTCCATCCCCACTCATCACACCACCCAAGTACCCAAACGCACCGACACTTTCCATCTCCTCCCCCTCCAGCCCCATTGCACACCCACCGACTTCACCCATCTCGAAGACCACAACTTCACTCCTCCCCACATTCACCCCCAGATTCCGCTTCCCACACACTCTCCCAAACTCGTTCACCAAGCCTTGCAGCTCCCTTTCGTCTTCACTCAACAACACAGCATCATCCACACACAACAGCACAGGTAGTTTCCAAACACTGCCCCTTCTCACCAGGGCTGCTTCAACATCCACTGCCCCACCCTGTATCTCTTTCACAACCCCATCCATATACAGACTGAACAACCACGGAGACACGACACATCCCTGCTTCAATCCAACCTTCAAACAGAAAACTTCACTCAGTTCACCATTCACACACACCGCAGCCCCAGCACCTCCATACACACTCCCAACGGCCGTCAACAACCTCCCAACTACTCCATATATTCTTAGTACTTTCCACAATCTTTGTGTATCCACCCTGTCGTATGCTTTCTCCAAATCCATGAAGGCCGCATACAACTTCTTTCCCTTCTCTAGAAACTTTTCCACTAAAGATCTAAGAATGAATATCTGATCTGCACAACCTCTTCCCTTCCTAAAACCTCACTGTTCTTCTCTAACTAATTCCTCTGTTATTTCCTTAACTCTCAATAAGTGTCCTACCATATAATTTTCCTATTACACTAAGAAGACAAATGCCCCTATGATTACCACACACTCCTTTTTCCCCTTTTCCTTTGTACAGGGGAATAATTATACCTGACTTCCAATCCTCCAGGACTCTACCTTCTTCCCTGGCTAATCTGCACATCTTCCACATCCATTCTACTACTATCTCTCCCCCATGCTTCAGCATTTCACCACACCCTCCATCAATTCCTGGGGCTTTCCCCATTTTAACTTTCTTCATTGCTTCCACAACTTCCATCTTACTGATTTCTTCCTCTCTTCTCACATCCCTTCTTCTCCCAGCCATTCCTCAGCCACTTAATACGTGCATTATTTTCATTGTCTATGTTCAACAATTCCTTAAAGTGTTCTCTCCATCTGCTCAATATTTCCTCTCTTCTCCACTAGTAATATACCATTTTTATCTTTCACTCCTCAGCTAACTTCTTTGGCACCCTGTCTAACTTTCGTTACCTCTTTCCAGAACATTTTCCTACATTCCCTCCACATTACACTCAAGTTCCTTCCAAATTCCTCATTCACTCTCTTCTTTCTCTTACTAATCTTTTCACCCCTCTTCTCTTCTCTACAGTACATATAACTCTCTCTTCCGTCTCTCAACTTCTTTCACGCCTCTGTTTCTCATCCACTCACTATATGCTTTCTTCTTTTATGCCACAGCCTCTCTCTTTCTTCTTTGGTGCCACAGCCTCTCTCACTTCTTCAGTCCACCATCCTGTTCCTTGCACCCCTTTTCGTCTTCTCTTCACCCCACACGCCACCTTACCTGCTGCACATATTTCTTTTGTGAATATCTTGCACATACTTTCCACGTCTCCCATCTGCTCCAATCTATATTTACCCAATCGCTCCTCCTTTCCCACTGATATTCTGCCTTTTTTCCATCCTCTTGTAACTTTTCCACTCTCCTTGTATGTAGTACTTCCTCCTGTCCTTCCCTTCTTCTATTTCTCCATTGTATTTGGACTTTAATTCTGACCACCACCAAGTGGTGGTCCGAAAGTCCACTCCTTCAACCTCTATATACTCTTGCATCCATTACACACCTTCTCATCCTTTCATCCACACACACACACAATCAATCATTGCCTTCCGTTCATTCAGTTCACCACCCAACCTTCTCATCACCCACCATGTATACCTGTGGATCATTCTGTGCCTGAAGAGGGTATTGGCTATCACCAACCCCCTCCCAGCAAAAATGTCCACTAAAGCACTGCCATTCTCATCCATCTCTGCAGGCACACCCCACTCACCAACTATTCCATCCACCTTCCCATTCCCTACATTTCCATTCATATCTCCAATCAAAAACACTCTCTCATTCCTTTCAAACTTTTCCATGCATTCTTCCACATTTGTCCAGAACTCTTCTCTCACTCTTCTTGCACGATCTTGCGTTGGCACATACATGCTCACAATTGCCCACATTTGTAGTCCAACTTTCAGTCTTACACAGTCCTCGAGACAACCGATCCATACTCTCTTGTATTCTCCTTCCATCTGTTACTCACAACATTACACATTCCATCTTTTGCCTTCTCATTCTCACCTACTCCTGGCATATACCCCATCCATACTCCCATTCTCTCACTCTCTCACCTCACCATACATGCTCACAATTGCCCATTTAGTTAATCCACATACATCCACTTTTGCACCCTTAAGCACCTGGACAATCTCTCTTTCACCTCATCTTTTGCACCCCTTACATTCCAAGTCGCCATCCGTATCGTGTCCTTTGTTCTGTCCTTAGTCGTCACCTTTTTGTCAGTCCTGGTCCGAGGCTTCTTGTTCGTATTTTTAGATAGTTGTTTTCCGGGGAGGGGCAGTAACCCTCCTCCAACCTAGTTGTCACGTAGGGAACACGTGTTGGTTGGTTATAAGGTTACCACCCAGCGTTGTAAATGCTTTCCTGGTTTACAGGAAATCATTTGGCTTGCCTCTCAGTGTAGAGATATCCTAAAAACAGAGTATCACTACACTAAGTGGGTGGATGATGGGCGCCCCCACCTGATATATATTTAACCCACTGAATCCCAGAGTTGCCGGGCGAGGCATTGTACTGGGAGGGTACTAAGCATACCGCCCTCGGCCTATCGGCTCATAGTCGCGAAGCTAATAGGTCCCTACCCGAGTTTTCCCTACTTTATTAAGATTTAAAAATTCCCAGTTCTGTCCAATACTAGGGACACTGGCTGGGATATATATATATATATATATATATATATATATATATATATATATATATATATATATATATATATATATATATATATGTGTGTGTGTGTGTGTGTGTGTGTGTGTGTGTATGTGAGTGCGGTGGTGGGGGGAGAGGGAGGAGGCCGAGGATGAGATGGAGGGATGGGGTGGAGAGGTATATGAGAGAGGGGGGTGTGAGTTGGGAGCAGGGCAGTGAAATGGCGGGGGACAGGGCGACTTGGAGGCGATTTGTTTGTGGCCACCCCAAACGGGATTGAGGCGTCTGGCAATATATATATATATATATATATATATATATATATATATATGTGTGTGTGTGTGTGTGTGTGTGTGTGTGTGTGTGTGTGTGTGTGTGTGTGTGTGTGTGTGGATAAAATCATGTTCGTTAGCTTAATACTTGGAAAACGAAATATATCCATTTTGCTAATAGACAGACATTGCTTGTTTTATATATTACATTCAATTCAGCCAATATTACTGTCTCTAAATTCTTGAAGTTTCGCATAATAATAATGTAGCCGGACCTCTCACGATAGATCTCTTGCTAAACTGCCTCAAAGAAACTTGCATTTTTATACAGAATCCGTAACTTCATCACTGATGAGCAGCTAATCATAACTTACAAGCGTCATGTGCGCTCTCAGCTGGAATATTGTTCACTCTTGTGAAGTGGTTGTGGAGAGGTTGCACTAAAACAACAGGAAAATTTCAGAGTAAAGCTTACCAGAATAATTATATAACTCATCAGTTACAATTGAACTATCTCTTTTACAAGTAAAAGAAATGTTGTCTCCCTGTCATTATTTTACATATACTTTTATATCAAATGTTCAGAAGTTGCATCCATTGTGTCACCTCTCCGCGCCGTCCCCCACGCTACACGGGCATCTGGTGGCGTTCATGCCTTGACGGTCACAGTGCTATATCACAGAACTTCTATCAGAATTCCTTTAATTTCTAACCTCCTTTCTTTGGAACTCCCTTCCCCAACTTAGATTCCCCCCCCCCCTCGGACTTCAACCTACAGCAGCTCAAGTCCAGCTGTAACAGATTTTGTGAATGGAGGACACCTGTAAACAAGTGTATGGATTCTTTAATATTGCTTTTTCCTTGCTCTATTGATCTCATGTTTTATGGATAGATAGACAGATAGATAAATAGAGATATGGATAGATAGATAGTTAAATATGGATAGATATGGATAGACAGATAGATTGATAGATTGTGTGTGTGTGTGTGTGTGTGTGTGTGTGTGTGTGTGTGTGTGTGTGTGTGTGTGTGTGTGTGTGTGTGTGTGTGTGTGTGTGTGTGTGTGTGTGTGTGTGTGTGTGTGTGTGTGTGTGTAAATTACGGCGAGTACATCAATTGCACAAGCAGAACTTACTTTGCTTTTATTTGTACTTACCGAATTAGTATTTGAGGAAACAAGGTATGGAGATTAAGGAGGCTGAGGAACTGACGAGGGATCAAGCCGACTGAATAAATTTCGTACATCGGAGTGCATGACAAAGGTGTGACATCCCTTTTTATAACCTGATAGTCATCGGACTGACTCTGTTTAACACACATCTGCTGTGAAGCACATATTATACGGTATATGTGGACAGCTGATCTGTAAGTTGGAGTCAGGATGGCGGGAACTTCAATGATAAGTGAATGAATGTGTGGCTCATTTCGTTGGGCATGCTGTTGACCAGTTCTGTCACGTACTCGTATATCGTTCCAGATGTTGACAGACATCTCAACACCATTGTCTGACACTGATTATGTAAGGGACCGAGTTGTAAATACAGAACACAGTTGTAAGAATATTATTTTGTTAATCAGTCGTGATCTGATTTCAACCAAGTTGATAGAAGGGTTTCATTTATTGTTTTTTTAGAACAACAAATCAAAGGTTAAGGTCATATGGCAGAGTTATTGTACACAGTACTGATTCGGCTTTAGACCTGATTTGGTGGTAAGGTTAAGAGTAAGATAAGAACGATTTGAAAACAATCAGTCAAAAGCTAAGATCACAGTGCAAGTTGAATGGTCAATCCATGTGTGCCTCCTTGTGACCAAATTAGCTAGAACAGTTTTGACATGATATGGGTCAAACATGATGAAAGGATTAATGGTCATCCAAAGGGCTGACCTAGTAATTTCTAGAATAGTAAGCTCAATGTCAATTGTACCTGGCAAGGTATACCTAAGCAATTTTTATTTGCATTAGATCTGACTTGCCTGAAGTGTTCAAGGTAAGCCAGAGATGAAAAGATTCAATTTTAGGAACAGCCATTGAAAGGTCATAGTCACTTGATAACAACTATCCTTACAAAACATTTCACATCGGAGGTAATAATACATAAACTTGCTGTATTAAATGTATTTAGAATTACCTTGATTCAGACTATGCAATGCCACGAGCTAGATTAGCCATCTTCTTAAACTTGTTTCTTTACACAAGAAGATCTTATATTTTCGCATTTTTTTCTCTACTTATAGTGTTTTTCCTCTTTCAGTTCTTCTGTAAGAAAGCAAAAAGTGTGTTCACCAAAATTATGGTAAATGTCCAAAATATTATCAAAAAGCAATACCAGTACACCGCTACTACTCTTGACTCTCTAGACAGCAGGATCTCTCTTATGTAATTCATGTGTACAGCTATCAGATATTATTAAACTGTGGGAAATGGTGTCCTGTAAATGGTTAATATTCTTATGCCGGAACCTCCAGCGGTTGGGTCTTGGCGTGTGCGTCTACCAGTTCTCCTTAATTGGATTTAGTTTACTCGGGGACGGACTTCACATGTTCCCACCCTCTCGACCTTTCCTCGATGACGTAATCATACGGACCCTCACTCACAAACAAAGCCGCTACAGCACACTTTCCACATGCACTGTCTCACCCTGATGTCCTGTAAACCCATATCCGTGTTTGAAGTATTGGATGGGAGTCGGACATATTTATAGTGACATACCTGTTCCCCTCCAGGATGTGTAAAACTATATATACGCGTGTATAGCACAGCTGCTCATCAATGTCAAGCGTGTGCAAGGCAGCCGTTACAATACATACATACTGTACATTCGTGTCTAAACAGGAAAGTTGTAACTTTGACCAGGCTCTTATCTACACTGTAAATGCACTCTCCATGCATGGGTGTGTGCATAGAGACTTACAAGTCATGTGGCTGAGGTTGGTGACCGGGTGAGTATGTTGGTGGGCGGATGGGTGGGCAGCATGGGGTGGCCAGGGTGAGCAGGGTGGGAAAGGCGGATGGGCGGGGTGATGTGGGTGAGTGGGTTGGAGGGGTGGTACTTTTGGAAGGATGGAGTGAGTGGGAAGGATGGGTGAGTGGGTGTGGTAGGGCGTGTGGGAGGGAGGGCAGGGTGGGTGTGGGTACGTAGGTGGGACAGAGTGAGGTGGGTAAGTGGCCATGGAATGGGATGGAGAGGGTGAATAGGCAGATGGGAAGGGTGGGTGGAGTTGGTTGGACGGGTGGGTAGAGATGGTTGAATGAACGAGGTGGAGTGGGAGTGGGTGGGTGAGTGGGTGGGCTGGCAGGGTGGGTGAGTGGATGTGGTGGGTGAACAGAAAATGAGAAATCAATTCCATGACATTCCTTTTTATAACTTGATAGTCATCGGACTGACTCTGTGTAACACGCATCTGCTGTGAAACACATATTATACGGTGTATGTGGACAGCTGATCTGTGAAAAGGCCCGTGGTAACAGTGGGTCACTGTGAGAAATTAGGTCCATGGAGAATGTCCCTGATGAAATGGACCAAGTATGATGATCACAGGTCCAATGGGTAAAAGTATGCTCTTGGGAGAAGTATGTCCGTGAGAGAAAATAGCTCCGTGTGTGGATTCGGCGTTTCCCCTTGTGGAGAAAATAGGTTCATAAGTGACAATAATGAAAATAGGTCCATGGGGATATTAGGTCCAAGGGGAAAAGTGGTACATGGACGGAAAATAGTCCAATGGGGGAAATAAGTTCATGGTGGAAGATAGAACGATGGAGAAAGCAGGACAATGAGAAAAATAGGTTCATGTTGGAAATAGAATTATTGTGAAAACAAAGCAATGGTGGAAAGAGGTTCATTAATGAAAGCAGGTCCATGACGAAAAATGTCATGGTAACAAATAGGTCTGTATGGAGAACAGATAGTTGGGAGTTTGACACCCATGATGTGTAGCCAGAGTCGGGTCTATGTCCTAGTATGTGGTATTATGGAGCCGGATTATGGTATTATAACAAGAAGGATACCAGGGTCCTGTATATGGTAATATGCAGTCTATAACTAGAGTACGATAACCGCTAGGCTACTAAAAGCAAATATATATGTTAATACAGAGCTCATATAATATTTATGGTACTAGACGTATTATAATGTATTTCAGACCTACGTTGAATGAGCATAGCTGACAACTTTCCAAACAAGTTTGTCCGTTATTTGCCTAGCCTTCTCCTTGATTTTCTTCCACGTATCACTAAACCAACCTCTGGTTTCAATATTGGGAGAGGCCCATTCATCTTCTAAGTCGACTAAGTCATCAGTATAAAAACCATCGAACTGATAATCATTATCCTTGTTCAGTAGTTGGTAATCCTCTTCCTGGTCTTCGTCCTCGTCCTGGAGTTGGTAGTTGTCCACCTGGTCTTCGTCCTCGTCTTTCTGGAACTGTTTATCGTGGACCTGGTTTTCGTCCTCGTCCTCCTGGAATTGGTAGTCCTCTTCTTGGTCTTCATCCTTGTCGTCTTGGAGTTGGTAGTTATCTTCATGGTCTTCGTCCTCGTCGTCCTGGAACTGCTTATCGTCTTCCTTGTCTTCGTCCTCGTTGTTCTGGATCTTCTTATCGTCTTCCTTGTCTTCGTCTTCGTCGTTCTGGAATAGGTAGTCCTGTTCCTGGTCTTCGTCCTTGTTGTCCTGGAACTGGTAGTTCTCTTTCTGGTCTTCGTCCTCACTGTCCTGGAATTGGTAGTCCTCTTCCAGGTCCTTATCGCCAAATAGTTCATAATCTTGAAGTTGGTCAACGTCCTCATAATCATGGCGTTGGTGGTCATCCTGAGCGTGTGCCTGGAGTGCCAGACTGGCTCCCAGCAGGGTCACCACCAGCAGGGTCACCAACACCGACTTCTTCATGATGTTGGCCAACTTAAGTCAGTTGAAGGAGAGCCAAGATGTTCTTCACTCTTCACCTGCACCAGGTCTTCTGATGCTCTCGGCTGCTCGACTCCTGTGGCGAGAGAAACTACATTGAGTGTATTTCATAAAAGTCACAATTGCCTTAATTAAAAACTGCACAGATCTACAAGCTGAAGCATCACTCATTAGGGTATTGGTAAGGTAAGGGGTGGCAGTAGCGTCTTGTTTATTACATCCATTGACCGGCCACTAGTTTGTCATGGCCACAATGTCATGACTAATGAACTAGTATTTAGTCAAGGCTTCTGTTACACCTGCAGTTTTATGAACTTAGTCACCACAATGATATACAACCCAGACTGCTTTGATCACACACATCCATACAACTCTTCGAAATTGATGCCTTAATTTCTTCATTGAACTACCGGTAACATCCTGTAAAATGACTCCCTGGCTCATTGGGAACTGAGGCAGCTTTATGGTTAGTACTAAAGAAAAAAAGCTGAGGCGGCGTTCATCTATAATTTGGACTGAACAGTCTCTAATTGCTTCAAAGACGAAAATTTTTCTTCGTATCAAAAGGATTATAATGTTTCCTTGAACTTGTAGTTAACTGTCCATTAAATCTATATCTGTCTACCTATCTATCTATATAGATAGATAGATAGATAGACAGGCAGATAGACAAATAGATAGACAGATAGACAGACAGATAGATTGACAAACAGACGGACAGATAGATATATCCCACAGCTACCTGCCGCGTCCCCAAGTGGCTGATGGGGGAAGGCCTTGCCAATATACGAGGTACCATCTTAGACAGCACGGACCATGGGACCCCCTGTAGATAATATGAGGCTCCACCACATATACTGAATAAAGTGGTACAAAAAATTACGTCTCACAAGAAACTATGTGACAGGGAGATGAAATTATTTGTCACAGTCCACCAAACCAAACGTGTGATCTCCTGTTAATGAATGCACGGATTTCTTGTTGGATCATAGTTTACAAAAGGTCCAACTTCAAATACCTCTTGTGCATACAGACAGTGTGCCACCGAAAATGAGTAGGCACTGACTAGGCAGATCAGGGACTAGGACATTAAACAAACTGAAATCCATGAAGATTTACACGTACAATGAAAGAAGCCACGCACAATATTACAAACCTGATACTTTAATGACTGGATTAGAAAACATTAGTTGGGATATTATTGATCTGAGTGAGCTCCAAAGATAAGAAGAAAAATTAATTCAGCTCACAGGCAGCAACCACCTATTTTACCACAGACGAAGGCTAAATGAAAATTAGTGATGTACGATTTCTAATTAACAGAAATCTTGCAGAGAACATTAGTAAATTCATTGGTGTATCTGACACAGTAGCATGGATTGTAATAAGACTAGGCAAAAAACACCATGAAAATAATGCAAGTATATGCACCGACTTCTCAAAGCTCAGATGAAGGAATAGAAACATTCTATGATGATTTCTCCCAGATTATGGAAGAAGAAAACGCCAGATATACTATGGTCATGGGAGACTTAAATGCAAATGTTGGCAAATCGAAAAATGGAGAAGCATGTGTGCGAAAATTCGGAGTCGGAGAAAAGAATGACAGAAGTGAAATGGTGGTGTATTTTGCTGACATGTATAACCTGAGATTAATGAACACATTCTTTCACAAAAGAACAGGGAGAAATAGACCTACAGAACCCCAAATGGAGAAACTATGAATGAAATTAACTTCACTGTATTAGAAAATAACAACACGATCATAAACGTCACAGTTATCAACAAAGTAAATATCGGAAGCGACCAAACATTGGTGGGTTGCAAAGCAAGATTCAGTTTCAGAAGTGACAGAAAGAATATTATTAAAAATAAAAAGATATGCCCAATTAAAGAAAGCGAAAACAAAGCAGCCTGTCAGTTAGAAATAACGAACAGATTTCAGGCTCTTAGTTATGCTGAGTATGACACTGATGAGTTTAATGATAGACTAAAAAATGTGCTAAGAGAATCAGCGAAGATAGTAGTAGGGAAAGATAAGGCAACCAAAGCCAACAAGATTTTAAAATGGACCCTCGAACTCACGAAAAGAAGAAAGAAGATGAAACAGGAAGAGCAGAATTAATTATGCTTATCAACAAAAGACAGGGAGAAGAAAAAAGAAAAACAAACATGGTTCAGATCAAAGAAACATTCAAAGAAGGAAAAAGTCTCCGAAGTATAATGGCACAAAGAAAGCAACAAAATATATCACTGAATCACAAAAACGATGAAATCATTAAACACAGAGGTAGGATTGCGAAGGCAGCTGAAGAATTTTACAAAGAACTGTATACAACAAAGACAAGAGTACTCCTAGCTAAAGATTCAGTTGACATAAGTTAAATATCTGAGGTAATACTAGACGAAGTAAACATTTCTCTAATACCATGAACGAGGAAAAGCCCCAGGAGAATACAGAATAGTAGCAGATTTACCGTCGGATGCAGAAGAACAAAACAGGTTCGCCCACTTATTTACTCAGTGTATTAAGAAAATTTCCAAAGCATGGTGTAATGCAATGGTTATTTTGCTTTACAAGAAAGGGACTCAAAAGATCTTTGTAACTATCGACCAATTAGCTTATTACCAGTTATTTACAAACTCTTCACTAAAGTCCTTACAATCGGAATAACAAATTTGGTAGAAAACCAGTTTCGCGAACAAGGACGATTCCGAAACGGGTATTCAACTACTGATCATCCATACACTATGTACCAGTTAATTTAGAAAACTGCGGTAAGTAATAAACTACTGTTCTTAGGTTTTGTTGATTACGAAAAGGCCTTCGATTCAGTGAGTACAGAGCAGTTATAAAATCACTTTGAGAACAAGAAGTAAATAAGAACATGGTAAAACTGCTCGAATTCATAATATAAAGAGGGAATTGCTACAGTTAAATTACATAAAGACTCGGAAAAACTTAAGACTGGTAAGGCGTGAGTCAGGGAGATACAGTTTAACCAAAATTACTTACAGCTTGCCTTGAAAGTATTTTTAGAATGCTGGACTGGGAGAACAAAGAAGTAAACATGGATGGAAAACCTAAACCGTATATGATTAACAGATGACATTGGCCTAATCTCTAAAACAGCAGAGACATTGCAAGAAGTGTAATATGATCTAATTAGAGAAAGTCTCAAAGTAAGTCTAAAGATAAACAGGAGTAAAAACTGATGTTAAATTAAATACACCAAAGAGCGTCATGAAATTAAAAGAGGAAATTCTTGAAAAAGGTAATGAGTACAGATGCTTGGGGTAAATACTAAAACTAACGAAAGACCAAGGTTGCGAAATAAGAAGACGCATTACATTTTAATGGAAAACTTTCAGTAACTTTGAAACATTACGTAAAGTAGCTTGCTAGTATGTATGAAACGAAAATTTTATAACGAATGTATAAACCCAGCTATGACGCACGGTTGTGAGATTGGAAACTAATGAAGTCTATTCACGGCTAGGGCGTCAAAACCTTTCCATATATATGTAGATAGATAGATAGATAGATAGACAGATAGATAGATATAGATATAGATAGATAGATAGATGATAGATATAGATAGATAAATAGA
>NC_137000.1:16755349-16897849 GCF_032717465.1 Coenobita brevimanus | reverse complement strand
TATATATATATATATATATATATATATATATATATATATATATATATATATATATATATATATATATATATATATCCCATTGGATCCCAGGGGTGCTGGGCGAGGCATGGCACTGGCTGGGTACTAAGCATACCGCCCTTCGCCTATCGGCTCATAGTCGCGAAGCTCATAGGTCCCTACCCGGGGGTTCCCTACTTTATAAAGACTTGAAAAATCCCAGTTCTGTCCAATATTCCGGACACTGGGCTCCAATGGGTTAAAGAGACTGATAGGTTTGGCAGTCATTAACCCATTGGATCCCATGGGTGCTGGGCGAGCCAAGGCACTAGCTGGGTACTAAGCGTACCGCTCATAGGTCCATACCCGGGGGTTTCCTACTTTATAAAGACATGAAAAATCCCAGTTCTGTCCAGTATTCCGGACACTGGGCTCCAATGGGTTATATATATATATATATATATATATACCCCCTGGGGGTAGGGGGGTTTTCAAGAATACTCCCTCAGTATCCCTGCTTGTCGTAAAAGGCGACTAAAAGGGTTGGCGGAGGGTTAGTGCCCCTCCCCGGAGAACAACTAACTAAAAAAACAAACAAGAAGCCTCGGACAAGGACTGACCAAACGATGACGACCCAGGACCGGACAAAGGACTTGGTAATGAGTACATGGAATGTAAGAGGAGCGAATGATGAGGTGAAAGAGAGAGAGATTGTCCAGGTGCTTGAGGGTGCGATAGTGGATGTATGTGGAATAACTGAAACAAAATGGAGAGGAGAAAGTGTGAGAGAATGGGAGTATGGATGGGGTATATGTGCAGGAGTAGATGAGAATGAGAGGGCAAAGGAAGGAGTGTGTATAGTTGTGAGTAAAAGATGGAAGAAGAGCATAAGACAGTATGGATCAGTTGGGTCAAGGATTGTGTGGGTAAAGTTGAAAGTTGGAATACAAATGTGGGCGATTGTGTGTGTGTATGCGCCAACGCAAGATCGTGCTAGAAGAGTGAGAGAAGAGTTCTGGACAAATGTGGAAGTGTGCATGGAAAAGTTTGGAAGGAATAAGAGAGTGTTTTTGATTGGTGATATGAATGGTAAAGTTGGTAATATGAAGGTGGATGGAATAGTTGGTGAGTGGGGTGTGCCTGCCGAGATAGATGAGAATGGGAGTGCGTTAGTGGACATTTGTGCTGGGAGGGGGTTGGTGATAGCCAATACCCTCTTCAGGCATAAAATGATACACAGGTATACATGGCGAGTGATGAGAAGGGTGGGTGGTGAACTGAATGAAAGGAAGGCAATGATTGATTATGTGTGTGTGGATGAAAGGATGCGAAGATGTGTAAAGGATGCAAGAGTGTATAGAGGTTGGGGGAGTGGACTTTCTGACCACTACTTGGTGGTGGCCAGAATTAGGATGCAAGTGAGATGGAGGAATAGAAGAAGGGAAAGACGAGAGGAAGGAGTAGTTGCAAGGAGAGTGGAAAGGTTACAAGAGGATGAGATAAAGGCAGAGTATAAAAGAGAAGTGGAGGAACGATTGGGCAAATATGTATTGGAGCAGATGGGAGACGTGGAAGGTGTGTGTAAGATATTTACAGAAGAAATATGTGCAGCATGTGATGTGGTGTGTGGAAGGAAGAGAAGGCGGAGGGGGGTGCAAGGAACAGCGTGGTGGACTGAAGAGGTGAAAAAGGCTGTGGCACAAAAGAAGAAAGCATACAATGAATGGGTGAGAAATAGGGGCGTGGAAGAAGTTGAGAGGCGGAAGAGAGAGTTATATGTGGAAAGGAAGAGAGAGGTGAAAAGATTAGTAAGAGAGAGTAAGAAGAGAGTGGATGAGGAATTTGGAAGGAATTTGAGTGTAAAGTGGAGGGACTGTAAGAAAATGTTCTGGAGAGAAGTGAAAAGAGTAAGACAGGGTGGAAGTGAAGTTAGCAGGGGAGTGAAAGATAAAAATGGTAGATTACTAGTGGAGAAGGGAGAAAAAGTGAGCAGATGGAGAGAACACTTTAAGGAATTGTTGAACGTAGAGGATGGAAGTAATGCGAGTATAAGTGGCTGGGGAATGGCTGGGAGAAGGAGGGAGGTGAGAAGACAGGAAGAAATCAGTAGGATAGAAGTTGTGGAAGCAATGAAGAAAGTTAAATCAGGGAAAGCCCCAGGAATTGATGGAGTGTGTGGTGAAATGCTGAAGCATGGGGGAGAGATAGTAGTAGAATGGATGTGGAAGATGTGCAGATTGGCCTGGGAGGAAGGTAGAGTCCCGGAGGATTGGAAGTCAGGTATAATTATTCCCTTGTACAAAGGAAAAGGGGAAAAAGAAGTGTGTGGTAATCATAGGGGCATTTGTCTTCTTAGTATAATAGGAAAAGTGTATGGTAGGATACTTATAGACAGAGTTAGAGAAAGAACAGAGAAATTAGTTGGAGAAGAACAGGGAGGCTTTAGGAAGGGAAGAGGTTGTGTAGATCAGATATTCATTCTTAGATCTTTAGTGGAAAAGTTTCTAGAGAAGGGAAAGAAGTTGTATGCGGCTTTCATGGATTTGGAGAAAGCATATGACAGGGTGGATAGACAAGGATTGTGGAAAGTGTTAAGAATATATGGAGTAGATGGGAAGTTGTTGAATGCTGTGAAGAGTATGTACGATGGTGCGAAGGCTGCAGTGCGTGTGGATGGTGAACTAAGTGAATTTTTCTCTTTGAAAGTTGGTTTGAAACAGGGATGTGTCATGTCTCCATGGTTGTTCAATCTGTACATGGATGGGGTAATAAAAGAGGTACAAGGTAGGGTAGTGGATGTTGGAGTGGCCCTGGTGAGAGAGGATAGTGTTTGGAAACTACCTGTACTGTTGTTTGCAGATGATACTGTGTTGTTGAGTGAAGACGAAGGGGAGCTGCAAGGCTTGGTGGATGAGTTTGAGAGAGTGTGTAAGAAACGGAACCTAAAGGTGAATGTAGGGAAGAGTAAAGTGATGGTCTTTGAGAGAGGTGAAGTTAGTGAATGTACAGCGAGGTTAGATGGTGAGGAATTGGAAAATGTGAGTACGTTTAAGTATTTGGGTAGTGTGATGAGTAAGGATGGAGGTTTGGAGGGTGAAGTGCTTGAAAGGGTACAGCAGGGAAGAAAGGTTGCTGGTTCCTTGAAAGCAGTGATAAGAAACAGGGAAGTGAGCATGGAAGTGAAAAAGTTACTACATGACAGTATTGTGATACCAACTCTAACGTACGGAAGTGAAGCTTGGACATTGTTGGAAGGACACAAGTCAAGAGTGAGAGCAGTGGAAATGAGTTATTTAAGAGGAGCCTGTGGAGTCACGTGGAGAGACAGGCTGACGAATGAGGATATAAAGGAGCGTTGTGGTGTGGATGTGGATGTGATAGGGAAGCGTTATGAGGAACACACTGAGGTGGTTTGGCCATGTGGAGAGGATGGATGGTGAGAGACTGACGAAGAGAGTGTATGTGAGTGAGGTGGAGGGGGAAGAGGGAGGGGAGGCCGAGGATGAGATGGAGGGATGGGGTGGAGAGGTATATGAGAGAGGGGGTGTGAGTTGGGAGCAGGGCAGTGAAATGGCGGGGGATAGGGCGACTTGGAGGCGATTTGTTTGTGGCCACCCCAAACGGGATTGAGGCGTCTGGCAATAGATATATATATATATATATATATATATATATATATATATATATATATATATATATATATATATATATATATATATATATATATATATATATATACTGTATATATATATATATATATATATATATATATATATATATATATATATATATATATATATATATATATTGTATCTCAGTGGTGGATCTTTCGTAGCGAAAACCATATTGTCAATCACTAATTAAGTTGCTGGATTCAAAGTTTTTAACTGTTTCATTATGTATTACATTTTCAAATACTCTACCAAGAAGTGACAGCTATTAGTTTGTAATTCTCTCTCTCTCTCTACTGTATATATATACAGTAAACTCTCCAATATCCGGATCAATAGAGCCATCGGTAGGTTCGGATATTGGGCCCCAGCTTATGGACTTGTACTTATGGACCCTAACTCATAGAAACACCTATACAACTCCCTCCGGACATGCATAGCACCTATTTAACACCCAAATCACACCAATAAGGCACATAAATGACTGAAATAAATGCAAGAGAAACATAAAATGTGGGTTTAGAAGTATGTTCATACATTAATAAACATTCTGGTACTTATGGACTCTAACCGAACCTGACTCTGAAAAACACATTCCTACTGCACATGCATGAGGTAAGTATAGTATGGAAAAAAGTACAGTATGACACATTCTGGTAAGTATAGTATGGAAAAAAGTACAATATGAAACATTCTGGTAAGTATAGTATGGAAAAAAGTACAATGTGAAACATTCTGGCTACTTACAGCAGGTCCCTGGCCACCTCGATGAATAACCGCCTCCTCTCGGACTCTGACAGTAAGAACAATTTCCTGAAGCACTTGCAGTACACTCTTCTTGAAGTCTTGCACTGAACTTAGTCAATAACACACAGAAGTCCGTTCTCTTCACAGTGTTCACTTTAGTCCAAATAATGTTCCATTAAATTTTTGTGTTGCACATTAACTTTTCCCCAGTTTTTTTTATTTTCCAAAGCCAAAACAAAGAAGGTTAGTTACGTTAAATTTCTTTTCTACTGAGTCTTTTCTCTCATTTCGAAAACCTTAACACAACACACCGTTTTTTTCACTGCACAACACTCAAAATTCCCGTGTGGTCTAGTGGAGAAGTTCTTGCTGTTTATTTGGTGTCAGAGTCCGAGAGTATCACTGGCAGGCGACCAAGGGGTGCATCGGTGGGTCGTGGTGATGGCGTACCGACTACAGAAGACTCTGAAGATAGCCGCAAACTCACATCGAGCGGTGACTCCACTGTAGCTGATGTGCTGGGCTGTGGCTTGGAGCATGAGGGCCTGTCTTGGGGAGGCAACGGAGTGGAACCAGGGCTTGGCACAGCGGGGGTCATGGGCCTGAAAAAACTGTCAATCGTTGACTGACGCAAGGACCGACGATTCTGGCGATTGATGATGCACTGCCGGAAAGCACGCACTTCCTCCACGAGTCCCAAGGGCCCCATCTCCCTGTCGCAGTCCGGGTGTTCCAGGTAGTCTAGGACGAACTCTAGATGTTCCCGGAGTGCGCTTAGCTTGGGGATGGCTGGAGTAGTGTCCTGCTGAGAGGAGTCAGCATCATCATCGCCTTCGTCGTCGGAATCTTCAAGTTCGGGACTGACACCAGCAACCGAAGACGCGATCTCGATATCAGACAACGTCTGATACCCAGGATCGCCCTCGTCGTCGTCCAACCACTCACGAACATCGTCCACATCGTCGCCG
The DNA here is from genome assembly GCF_032717465.1 of Coenobita brevimanus. Lineage (NCBI taxonomy): Eukaryota > Metazoa > Arthropoda > Malacostraca > Decapoda > Coenobitidae > Coenobita > Coenobita brevimanus. The sequence goes on along the minus strand of NC_137000.1, from coordinate 16,892,466 downwards.
TGCGTACGTAGCCGTGCATGGAAGTCATCCACGTCAAACCCTAGGAAATCGTACTCCACATCTGTTCCGAGAAGCAGACGAGACCAACCATTTTCAAGAGTTTTCACGGGGACTTCCTTCCATGCACTAGCCCAGTTGTACAGCGCAGACTTGATGTTGTAGCGGCGAAGGTTTTCCAAAGTCCGCTTGCCTCGAGTGTCACGTCCTTCCCTGCACTCGTCCTCGTCCTCGAGAACAACCATCACCTCGTCCAGGAACTTCCGACGGTACAGGTGCTTTGTTGCCACGATCACTCCTTGGTCCATGGGTTGAATGAGAGCAGTCATATTAGGTGGCAGAAACATGCACCTAATACGGCCATTCTCAGCAACCAAGTCCTTGTCGCACGGGTGGGCAGGTGCATTGTCGAGGAGAAGAAGAGCCTTTACCTGGTCGCGAGGAATTCCCAGTGTCTTCGTCTGGTACTGGATGACCTCCTTGACGAAGTGACGGTGAAACCAGTCTTTGAAAATCACAGCTGTGAACCATGCTTTCAAAGAATGGTACCATACGACAGGAAGGACATCCATCACCCCACGAAGGCACCGAGGCTGCTTTGCACGGCCAATAATAACGGGCTTAAGCCGGTGCATGCCGTTAGCATTGGCACAACACAAAGCAGATATCCGTTCCTTAGAAAGCTTGCGGCCAGGTACACGCTTCTCCGTCTCATCGGCTAGAGTGTTCGTCGGCACCGAGCAATAGAATAGGCCAGTTTCGTCAGCGTTATAGACTTGACCGAGAGTGAGGCCCTCCCTGTCGATCAAGCCTTTCACCTTGTGCCGAAACTTGTCCACTCCATCCTCGTTAGCGTCCAATGCTTCGCCATGTGCTTTACGGTTAGTAAGGCCATGTCGCAACTTGAACGCGAAGAGCCAACCCTCGGATGCCTTGAAGTCTAGGGCGTTGTGAAGCCTTGCAAACTTCTCAGCAGCAGCCTTCAGCTCCGTTCCACGTACCATCACACCAACTGCACGTTGCTGTCGATACCAAATCAACGTGGAGCGGTCGATTTCTGCATACTTGAGGGTAAGCATAACCTTCCTCTCCACGTTGCGTTTGCTTCTCGACGAGAAGTCAGCCGTGTACTGCATGAGCTTGTCTCAGGAACGCTTGATATCGAACAAAGTCGACCGGGCCAGGTTGAACTCGCGAAGAATGCGTGAAGAAGACCAACCCGCATCAACTTTCTCCAATATCTCCTGTTTCTTCTCCAGATTCAACACCACTCTCTTCCTTTTCTCAGGAGGCGGGGCCATCATCACACACACTAAGAGGAGGGCAGAGAGCAGCAGGAGGCCTTGCAGCAAGTACGGCACCACCACAAAAGCGAGCACGTGGGCAGCCATGGCGAAGAGCATAGGTCCAGTCGCGGTGAGAGACAGGCGGGAAGTGGGGAGGATGCAGCGGCGCTCTATCGGACGCCGGAGGAATGACGAACCAAAACAATGCTCTCACGTGGCGCGCGCGGCAAGTTCAAATTACGGACGGCAAAAAATAGATTAATTTTTTTTATTTTTTTGGATTTTCGGACCATTTTGGGAATGTTTGATCCCAGGACGATAACGTTCGGTTAGTGGGGATGTTCGGTTATTGGGCGTCCGGATATTAGAGTGATTACTGTATATATATATATATATATATATATATATATATATATATATATAGATAGATAGATAGATATATATATATATATAGATAGATAGATATATATATATATATACTTTCTAAAGACTAAAGAATGGTAATGATGAGAACGGAGTGGTGGTTAACATAATTGGCTTTGGTGGTGCACAGTGAAGGAATGTGATGCCTGAAGCTAGGACTATGGTAAAAGTGAACAATGTTACAAAGAATATTTTATGTGTTGTAGAAAAAAAGAAGAAAAAAAAGATGAAGTAGAAAGAACGGAATGAGTTTTTTCTGTGTAATATGCCAGAAGGGCTAAATGAGTGAAGCTGTACCACAGAAGTGGAAGAAAGTTGTGACTGTTCCGTTATACAATGGTAAAGGTGACCAAGATGAGTGAAAAATTATCATGAGACAAGTTTGGTATGTGCTGTATATCGATTGATGTTGTAGACATAGAGATAGAAAAAATATATATTTTACTGAAGGTAAAGAAGATATCAGACTGCCTCGCGCATGATGAATGGAATGATTTTGGAAGGTGGAGGACATGTGTGGATCAAATATTTGCACCCAAACCTAGTACAGAGAACATGGAAGGAAGAATAAGAGACATAGGAATACATAGGAAGTATAGATAGCAGGATGCCTGCTGATCCATAACGTGGTTATATGTAGAGAAAGAACTGATCTTCTAAAGATCTACTCAGCATGTGCAAGAAAGCGTTAGAAAACAGTAAGATTCACTTCCCGTCCACCACACCATCAAAAAAAACAAAAAATTTAATTCATTGTGACTACTCGAAAGAAACTGTTGAAAATTTGTTTAGGAAAAGCATCAAAGGAAATACTGTACAATCTACATAGCTAATCCAGTGGCCTTCAAGCTTTTTTTTTTTTTTTTATTTATTGTGATGCCACCCTCGCCATGGACCTCGCCTGTGGCATCTCTAGTCAGTTTTCTATTAGAATCAATTCCAAGATGAATGGTTTAATAATAATGGTAACAGTAGTAGCAGTAGTGGTAGTAGTAGTAATAATAATAATAATAATAATAATAATGTCAAACCCTCAGCAGGGAAGTCAGTACATCAACCGAACAACTATAAGTAAATGGTGATCGTAAGCCAGACACAGTCAGTGAAAGATATTTTCGCTCACTTCCCCATCATAATGCCTGTAGGCTTAATTATTAACTATGCAGTTATACTAGTATATAATATTTTATTATATAATGACAGCTATTCGAAAATATTTTCACATCTCTTCTTTACCAGTCAGTTATACAACAAATACCAGTCTAAAAAAAAATGTGGCGTTAATAAAAACAATGAGACCAAGAGAAAAATATCATATTAACAATCTTGTGGCACCCCTGGGCAGTGGCACTCCAAGGAGCCGTGGCACACCAGAGGTCCGTCCGTGACATCTTGGTTGAAATAACAGTGTTCCCTTAGTTAAGTTATTGTCTCACTGTCGTCGGAATACGTCATCCTGGAAAAGAACACGGTAAGTTGTTGCCTACAGTGTTCAAATATTTAGCAAGCCAAGTTTCATTTGTGACTATAGTTCTCGCACTAATGACTGTTGCTGACAGTTTATTCCATTGCACCACTACTCATTTATTAAAGAAAAAAAAAAACTTTATTAGTGTTCCATCTCTCACCTTTGAATCTCATTCTATATTCAAATAAATTTTCCAAATTAATGTCGTCGAGTCTGTGAAGTATGTTACCGGTAAGTACTTGTATTAAATCACCTCTAGGTCTTTTTTTTTTTTTTTTTGAGAGAGAGAGAAAACATTTTTTGTCGTTCTTCGTCCGGCATTTCTTGTGGTAATGGGACCATTTGTCTTCGTCACTTAAAAGGTTCGGGGACCAGTGTCCATAATATTATAGGTGTGATCTAACTAGCAAATTGTAAAGTTTGGAGATTATTTCGGGTGTTTTGTAATCGAGGTTTCTTGATGAAACCGAGCACCTTATTTCCCTTATTACTCGCTACTTTACAGTGGTAAGTTTGGCAGGTTGTTAGGAATAACTCATTCATCTCTTTCGTCCTTTAATTCTATTACTGGCCTGGAGTCAACGAGTCGTTACTCGTTTTTAATGTGCTAATCACCAAGGAGCATTACTTTCCATTTATCTACATTAAATTTGATAAATCAGTTTTCACTACTTTTTATTAAGTTATTCAGAACTATCTGGATAGAATCCGCTTTTGTAATTACTCAGCTTGTGATTTTTGTGTCATCTGCAAATTTTACTACCTCAGAAACAAGTCAGTTTTTATAGTTAAAAGACTTTGTATGAAGAAGAACGGAACATAGGGAAACTCCGCTAGTTACTTCTAGTTAATGTGATGATTTGCCATTTACCAACCGTTGCTTACGATTCGTTAGCAGGTCACCAGAACCGTGTACTGTATATGAGCGACATTTCATTTTTCCCAGGGGTGGGAGGGGCGGGGGCATTTGTGGGGCCCCACCCACATTGTGTGTCATGTCTAGGTCACACAACGTGAAGGACATGAGGGAGGGAGGGAGGGAGAGAGAGAGAGGGGAGCGCCGGGCATCATTTTGGTACCTTTGCATTTCCGGTAGCAACTGTAACGTACTGTAATATTTTAGCTTTTATAAAATAGATTAAAAAAATGTTTCACACAATGTTTATTAGTATTCATCACCAGATATAGCCTGACATCATGGTCCGGACATGTAAACCAACAATCTTTTATCCTTTTTTAAATTCACTTGCAAGAAGATAAAACTGTGATTTCATAGTTACTGTTACGTAAATAATGGCGGTTTGGATACGGATATTGTTCAGTAATCCTGGTCTGTCTAGCAAAGCAGACCTATCAGACTCATGTAAACGATCGCCCTTGCAGGGCCGTACCGTTTTGGGTATTGATGTTTCCATGCGGCAGATAGCGCCTCGCCACAGTGAGGCACGGGAAGGAGTGTAGAAGTTTGGTTCCTGGATGGACGGCGCATTTGCGTCTCTCAGCGCAGTTAATATGGGCACCATAATCCACATTGCCCCGTTATTTAGTTATATGGTTACAACCCACCGTTGTAAATGGTTTCCTGGGTGACAGTAAACCGTTGGGCTTGTCACTCAATGTAGTGTCACCTGAAGTGACACTACTATAGTTAGAGGAGAGAAGGCCAGACACAGAAAAGAATGATAAAAGCGAAGAAAGAAGTAGGCTGCACTGCATCGAGTGAGTGGATGATGGGCGCTCCCGCCTACTTCAGTAATAAAAGAACGATCTTTGACAATATTATTTATGTGTGAACTACACAGCAAGGGTTAACGTTTCAAAGCACCGGATCAAGACAAAGAAAGGAAATCGTGGAAAGGTCGGCGAATTGTTAATTTTCATGATATGAAAAATATGCATAGCAAGTTCGGAGATACAAATACAAATCTAATGGGATAAATATTAACAGATACGGCGAAATTCTGAAAGGTATAACTTTTACCCTAGCTGCGGTCCATATTCCACAGTGCAATAACACTTGTTGGAAAAAACAAAAATAAGATAAATTGGAGGGGCACTCAATGGAGCGCATCTCTCCGACAAGGGCAACGTAAATTCCAAACCACTCTTCATAATGGGTTAGGTTTTCTCATCACTGATTAGGGTTTCACAAAAAACGTTTTCCGGATCCAGAATCTGTAATACGATCCTGATAGGTCCCAAAAGTTAATCGATTGTTCACTGAGACATGGGCCTACCAAATTTGGTCCAAATCTCTCTTTTAGTTTTTGAGTAATCCTGCTAACCGTCAGACAGACAAACAAACAAAGAAACAGGGGTGGAAACATACTTTCCCTGTCGGAGAGAAAAGTATCCAGTCATTTCTTGGGGATCAAATACCTGTATCCGCGTAATCAAGGTTATAACTCCGATCAAGGCGTTCTAACCACTACACCACCAAGGAATTAGTTCCAAAAGTTGAATGATTGTCCCTTGGACATGGGCTATCTACCCACCCAATTTGGCTCAAATCTCTCTATTAATATTTGGGTAATAACGCCAACGGACAAACAAACAAACAAACAGGGGTGAAAACACACTCTCCTTGTCGGAGAGAATTACACAGTTTTCTGTGACATGGGCAGGGCTATCTACCCATCAAAGTTGGTTCGAACCCCTTCAGCACGAGGTCCTTCCTTCATGTGAATCATATCGTCTGATGCTACGCAGAATAAGAGGGAAGTAATGGTTAAAAAAACTGCATCATACCGAGAAGGGTACTGAAATAGGGTAGTTTATAATCCCTTCAGAACAGGCATTTTCTTTGTGTAAGTAAAATCTCGTGACATAAGCCAGAATAAAAAATATCTAACTTGTTATGGAACAGAAGTAGAAAATGATACCAAGGAGATCCAATAGCATTCTGAAGTTTTCCAGAAGTCCTTACTTCATTTATATTTGGATCAATTGTTTCGCTTACAGATACTATTAAACGTTATTTCCCTGAGTCTCAAACTTCTGAGGGTAAAAAGAGCTCATAATGCACATCAGTTAACATTAAAAATGGGCATAAAGACTGCTGAAAGTAAAAATATATTCTTGCACGGTGATACATAAACAAATAAACCTTAGACTTATACCCTGCATAAGACTCAACGTGCTGTCTTGCCAATGGTGTCATGTCTTGGAACTTTGATGAAACAATATACACAGGATCACAAAGTCGTGGAACTGGCAACTTTGTTATTAAACGTAGAAGAACTACTGCAACAAAGGGAATATTCATGACTCTTGTTTTGGAAAACTGCCCCTTTTCAGAAGCCATCACAATAAAGTCACTCAAGCTATCGTCTCTCTCTGCGGATATTAAATACACGTCTTAACCAAACTCAGAACTGGTAACAGCTGAAGTTATTGGCTTGCGTAGTTACTGGAAGGGTATTAACAATTTTAATCAGAAAGCCTTCAAAGAAAGCATACCTCCACCAACGCCAATAAATTTTTAATTTACTGCTATACCTCTTTCGTACCAGACGGATTCTTTTAGGGCTTTACATAGTCAATTAATTCTACGGTCCTAGTCTGCCCTGTTACAGAATCAAGTGAGCGCATACCTCTCGCCTGCACTCATAATGTTTAGGAGTTATTCCTGTATCTGGATCTGGTTACACCTCAAAATCTAATAAGCCCTCCCTTGACCCACCGCCTACTTAACCAGCAGAGTTCATTGAAATCCAATAATTTTTTTTTTTGTATATGTTTTTCTTTTATATAAATGAACGAACAGACACCGGTGAATACATAGAACTCCGTCCAACTTCGTTGGCGGTGGCAACTATTTGCACATTCCTAAGAACGTACATTCTAGAGCTATTGACTCAACATATAATTAAACTAGAAAGCACCAAAAGAGCACATGCCTTCGCCACTGCCAATAAATCTTATTATTTTGTCCTGCATCCGGGTCAGGATTCACATTAAAATCTGGCCATATGAATGCTGTAGTCTCACATAATGATTTAATTCTACGGTCTTATTCTGCCTTTTTACACAGTCTCAGACAGCAAATGCATCGGCAAACGTCAAGAAAATCTATTGTTTATTCCTACATCAGGATCCTGATACACCTCAATTCTAATCAACTCTTCCTTCCTTGACACACTGCCGGATTCATCCACCAGATATCTACGAAATCCAGTAACCACGTTTTGGGATTTTTGTGCATAAACAGACAAACAAACACAGACGAGTGAATAGATCTCCAACTTCGTTGGCGGAGGTACAATTTTTTTGCTTTCCGGATATATATATATATATATATATATATATATATATATATATATATATATATATATATATATATATATATATATGTTTGGTGGAGGAATTTGAGAATACATAAAGCCATCTGTCTCAGTTCCCTTGTACTACTATGCATGATCTCAATGTGCATGTAATAGTGTGGAATATCAGAGACATTCCCATACTGTACATTCACTGGATCTACAATCAATTGATGATACAGCTTCTAGTATGGATGTGTTTTTTGTGAAATGAATATAAAATTCTGAAAGATACTCATCTCTTTATCAAAGTAAGCCCTTCTTATTTCTATCTTAGGAGTAGGAGCGAAATTTCTAGTTATCCCAAGAGTTCATTATGTAAGGAAATTCTTGAGTTTCGAAGAAATTCCCTGAAACTTTTTAGATCTGCTAACTTCTGTCAGACTTTCTCGCTGTGTATCAGTTTCATAAAGCAGTGCTTCTTTATCTATTTCAGTGTCATTTACCTGAGAGTCTTTATCACAAACAATTTCATGAACCTGCAACTAAACTTATTTCTTTTTTAGTCATTTTAGTCGTACTCTCTCTTGCGTATAAATCTACATATAATTCATTTTCTCAGGAAAAGCCAAATTGACCCATTTATTGAGTGTTTATCTTATTCATGTTTTTTATCACCAACAAAAAGGTAAAAAAACGAAGTGACAAAAAAAAAGCCATAAAACATTTTTTTTTTTTTTTAGTTCAAAACAACAGTCTTAGGATTTAGGTTCTAAGGAACCATATTTTTTTACTGTGCATGTTTACCACAAGGAAAAGTTGACAACCAGAATACCTTTACTTATATTCATGCTTTTTATCACCAGTGACTAGGATGTCCTACACTCCTGTGACATGCCTCCTCAAAAAAAGTTCAGGTTCGTTTTCCAAAACAACTGGAATTATCGAGTCAACATATTGACAGTTCCAACTTCCCTGCCATTAAAATGCGATATGAATTTGCTGACACTTTAACCCCTACACTGCGGGCTTGTTTACCAATTACTTGCGTGTCCCGCTGGGTTATTTGGGCTCCGACAGACTCTCAAAAAATATTTGCTAAAAATCAGTTATTAGTCCTAGAATAATAAAATTATATATGCTTATAGCACATACCTTCAGCTTTCTCCTGGAATGATTGTTGAGCCTTCGTCTGTTTCCGTAGGACTTGTGGAGACCTCTGAAGTAGGGTAACTAAGTCTCCACTTTACACTTCCCGACAACCCGTTATATGATTACCACAGCCAGATACAAACACTATAAACACTATTCTACCATTTTCAAGTAGTTTGGGATCCATACTAAACAGTGTGAAAGCAATGGAAATTACGAGCGCGTCTGATCGCCGCACTTGCGCTAGTTCGCTCTAGGCACTCTGTCATTTATTATTCATAAAACCCCTCACACTTTATATTTCTATTACTATATCACACTTATATATATCTGGAGTCTTTCTCCATAAGTTTCCTTCAGTCGTATTATTTTATTGTCACTGAAGTCATTCTATTTTTCAGTCAGTAAAATACGTAGAGAGCCACGGATTCACACTCACTGTTATAACATAAATTATTTGTACTCATATTCTTATATTACTAATTACTTACATTACTATTTACATTTTCTATTCTATTTTCAATATTTACCCTTCTATTTTACTTACAATATGTTATTCACTATCACTTTCAGTAAGATGAAACTATAATACACTGTTCAATCATATGAACTGAACATCCATTGCTTTCACCTGCTATTTACACATTATTTACACATTATTTACACATTATTTCCAAATAATTCTGCTTCCACACTTGCACTGTTAGAACTGCTTCTGGCTGTGATAATCGAAGAAGCAGGTTACACAGAGGGGAACCTGGCATTCAGCGCACTGCCAAGAGGTGCGTTTATCCTCAGGTGTGCGGCGTGTGGTATGCGCACATACCTGACACCTGCGAATCGCAGCCTTCCTTTTCCTTGTGGCAGGCATTAGCTCAAGTCTGTGCCGATCCATATACGCCCTCTGCTCAAGTCGGTCGGGAAGTGTAACTGGATGGCGCCTTGGAGTTGCTGCTTGCACCTTACCATATTTTTCCAGCAGCTGCTGGACACAAGTCCTGGCGAACAACCTCAGGGAGAAGGACTTGGGTGGCTTTACCTTCATCTTGTACAGGATGAAGGCGTTCAGCATCGTCATATCTATGAGATGCAGAAAAACTTTCCTGTACCACCTAGTATTCTTCCTGAGGCAGTCGATCTCACCAATCATCATGTCGGACTTGTCCACCAGCCGCATGTTTATATTATAGTCCAACACAGCATCAGGTTTCATCACAGGTTCGCCTGTCCTACGGTCGACCTTCCCACTGTCTCTCATCTCCCCCTTATGTACGGTGGTGAGCATGTGCACGACTCTCTTGTCATGCCACCGTATTGCCAGCATCTTCTCAGACTTGCGTAGGTGCACGTCTCCTCGCTGTGAGTTTCCCGCCTCTGGGAATTTGGGGAAGATGGCACGATTACTTTTCATAGTGCTGCAGGAGCCAATGCCGTGCTCAGAAAGGTATTTGGCAAGTTTCGGTGCTGTATAGTAGTTGTCTGTATACAGCACATGATTCCCACCAAAATACTTTTCTAGGAGCACTTTCACTACACAGCCTGAGAAGCCAAGGGGGTGTGTTTTATCGAGATCGACAGTGCTGGCTGAATATATGACGAAGTCAAGGATGTACCCCGTCTTACAGTCGCACAGTACAAAGAACTTAATTCCAAAGCGATGGCGTTTGCTTGGAATGTACTGGACAAACCGAAGACGTCCTCTGAACAGAACCAAGGACTCATCAATGACAACCTTCTGAAATGGGTGGAAGAATGACATGAACTTATCCTTCATTCTGTTCAGAATCTCCCAGATCTTCCAGAGTGGGTCGGTTTGGGAAGGTACATCATTATCGGCAAAGTGCAGGTTTCCCATGATGTTCCGGAAGCGATCTCTGGCCATGTACTTGTTGAAGGTCGGTGAGGGTAGTAAGGGGTCCATGGACCAGTATTCTTCCAACTCATGCTTCTTGGAGTGTGGCATAAGAAGCATGAGGGCAAAGGACACATACAGCTCCTGCACTCCCAGCATGGTCCACTGTTGCATCTTGGCTGCACCTGTACCACTAGCAGCACGTTGTGATTCGAACCTGTTGGTCTCATCACATATGTGCTGCATGACTTCGTCATCTAGGAAGGCCAAAAGGTAGTCGACACACTCAGCATTTTCGTCCATAGTGAAGGCAGGCTGAACTCCTGACGAGCTCTCATCGAAAACCAGGTTTTCGGGGACAAAATCTGACCCTTCCGTCCACGTGAAGGCGTCCAGGATTCCCTGGCGTGGCGGTGGAGGGATGGTGGTGGTGGTGGTGGTGGTGGTGGTGGAGGTTGGCTGAGAGGGAGGCTTATCTCGGTCAAGGTCACTCGCACTGACCCTAGGTTGCCGTACAGCACTAGCAGCCCTTACCCTACTAGCTACACTACTTCTCACTCTCTTAGATCTACCTCTACCTCTACGGCCGGCCTTCACTATTGATGCTGGTGGTGACTCCGACGACGAAGACTCCGGAGATAACTCAGCCGACGATGATGACGAGATGAGTAAAGCGGGGCTTGGGGAACGGGGAGGTGAATGCTCTCGTGACTCATGGCGGGCTGGGTCACGTGGGGGCATTGTTCTGGGGCTAACACGCCGCCTTTTCACTCCCTTCCCAAATTCTTTTCCTTCCTGCACTAAAGGCTCCTTTCCCTTGGAGCTAGACACAGATTCACTGGTAGGAGCACTTGTTGTCGCTGTTTCTGGCGCGATAACTTCACCCAGCTCATCACACGATTCACCGGAATCGTCAAAATCGCTGTCCATTATTATCATCGACAATTCAGCAAGTTCTCGTGCCACTGCAGAGTCACTGAGGCCTTTCCTGCTTGCCTCAACACTTTTCTTGGGGGTAGAGGTCACGGGGCCCTTTGCAATGGGCGCAGAAGCGGCAGGAATGGCGGGGCGCGAGTGTGACATGTTGTCTCTGCAGTGGAGGACAAGGAACTAAATGCCGTGGCTTATCTGAGAAGGGAAGGGTTGACAATGACACTTTAGGCTGACTGCTGCTAACTTACAGGCTAATTTTTTATAGGTAGAAAATCTCGGCAATAAATAAAGAAATAGGTAGTTCCAGGTGAATGTAAATGTCAATTAGGATTCTCCCTTCCTTTCTGATATATTTTTATTACAGACATCGATTACAAGGCATAAATCAAAGGGGAAATTACCGTGGTAATGTAGCGAATGAATGCACGTGAGGTTTTGTCAGGTGATAATTAGGCAATTTCTGGAGTATAACACTATCACTTACCTGTTTTTTTTTTGGTATATATTATTGGGTAAAAATATTGGGCATAGGGCTTATTTCAATGGATGGAATCTGTGGAAAAAGAAGGGGGAAATTTCCGTAGCGCAGCGCGGCGTGGGAGGTGAGAGGAGAGGGTAATGGAGGGCAGGTAGGGAGGGGAGTCATGAAGGGGGTAAATTATCTGAGAAGGGAAGGGTTGACAATGACACTTTAGGCTTACTGCTGCTAACTTACATGCTAATTTTTTATAGGTAGAAAATCTCGGCAATAAATAAAGAAATAGGTAGTTCCAGGTGAATGTAAATGTCAATTAGGATTCTCCCTTCCTTTCTGATATATATTTTTATTACAGACATCGATTACAAGGCATAAATCAAAGGGGAAATTACCGTGGTAATGTAGCGAATGAATGCACGTGAGGTGTTGTCAGGTGATAATTAGGCAATTTCTGGAGTATAACACTATCACTTACCTTTTTTTTTTTTTGGTATATATTACTGGGTAAAAATATAGGGCATAGGGCTTATTTCAATGGATGAAATCTGTGGAAAGAGAAGGGGGAAATTTCCGTAGCGCAGCGCGGCGTGGGAGGTGAGAGGAGAGGGTAATGGAGGGCAGGTAGGGAGGGGACTCAGGAAGGGGGTAAAATAGCTAAAATGTCAACAATGGATGGGAGTACAGATGAGATTTGGAGTGCTGACTAGTGTTGGACATTGGCAGTACTGATATATGATACAAGCCACCACTTGAGAGCCCGGGATAATTCAAAATAACACAGAATCACAAAAGTGACGCCCCGCGGTATGATCCATTGTAGCCGAGCGTCACGAAAGTGACGCCCCGCGGTTAAGGGGTTAATGACAATGCTTATTCTTTAGGTATAAAAAAATAATTATACGACTAATTTACATAAGTCATCCACCCTTTATGTTTCATTCTCCCGTCATTCAACCCTTCAGTTTCATTCACCCCTATAATAATCATATTTACCCTTGGATGAACCATTCATACATTCTCTCCGAAAAGGAGAGTATGTTTTCACCCTTGTTTGTTTGTTTATTTGTTTGTCTGTTAGCAGGATTACTCAAAAACCAAAAGAGAGATTTAGACAAAATTTAGTGGGTAGATAGCTCATGTCCCAGGGAACAATCGATTAACTTCTGGAACCGATGTTTGTTAGTTTGCGTGTCTATTAGCATGATTACTCAAAAACTAAATGAGAGATTTTTGGACAAAATTTGGTGGGTAGATAGCCCATGTCCCAGGGAACAATCGATTAACTTTTTGGACCGATCTGGATCTGGATCGTATTACAGATTCTTGATCCGGAAGACAAAATTTTTGTGAAATCCGAGTCAGTGATGAGAAACCTAACCCATTATGACGAGTGGTTTGGAAGTTACGTTGCCCTTGTCAGAGGAATGCGCTCCACTGAATGTCTCCCTAGTCTGTTTGTTTGTTAGTTTGTTTGTCTGTCTGTTAGTAGGTTTACTCAAAAACTAAAAGTTATTTGGACCAAATTTGGGGGGTAGATAGCCCATGTCCTAGGGAACAATCAATAAACTTTTGGGACCGATTCGGATCGTATTACAGATTCTGGATCCGAAAAATACTATTTGCGAAACCCCCATCAGTCATGAGAAAACCTAACCCATTATGATGAGTGGTTTGGAAATTACGTTGCCCTTGTCAGAGAAATGCGTTCCACCGAATGCCCTTCTAGTTTAAGAAGCGCTGTCATAAACTGCAGCCAAATCTTTAGCTTCATCAAAGATGCTAGAGAAAGCTTCATCTATTATCATAACTTGCCGTTCTGTAACAGAACATTCCTTACCTTGCTACCTGATAGAGGACGAGGATATAAATAAAAAAAATATATATGATTTATGGCCTAACTCAAGAGCATTAAAATTCGTTATATAGAAATTGCAATTAAGTGATGTATATGATATGTAATGATACTGAATAGCATTAATCAACCATATGTCAATTACCAATCCTTGAGTATCGCCAGCTAAATCTTAATGGCTCTAATACGGTTCTATTCATTGTCTATAAATACGTATCTGGAAGAAAATCACCTGGATCATTGATCAGTTCAATAAAAATGTGTATAATTTCATTTAGTTTCGTCTTGCTCCCGAGTAGTTCTCATTGTCAACCATAAAGTTATTTCAGTCTCCTGTGAACCAGGCAGCCACTGTACTGGATGTGGTCATTAGTTCAATGCAGGAATTAAGACGCCAGTATAGAGGAATTTTTGGGTGGATGTGATCAAGTCAGCCTGGGTTGTATATCTCGGTGATGGATCAATTCATAAAATTGTAGCTGTAACAACTGCCTCGTCTCAATACTGGTCCATTATTCTTGATACTGTGGCCACGACAAGCAGGTGGTCGCACAATGACCTTAATGAACATGATGACGTTACTGCGACCCTTCCCCACACACCAGCTTAACTTGTGTGGGTGGTGCCCTGCCTGGTAGAAATGAGTCGCGTTTAATCAAGACAATTGTGATATACAAGGTTTCTCTATACACCAAATTAATAACCAAGAAAATCCAGAGAATCGAATATTACTGAGCAGTAACAGTAATTGGAGTATACAAGCGACTGCCGACACTGAGGGGTGGTGGGTATATGTGAGGAACCGGGCAGCCGAGAGAATCAGAAAACCTGGTGCAGGTGAAGAATATAGACCATCTTGGCTCTCTCACAACTGCACTTAACTTGGCCTACGTCATGAAGAAGACTGTGTTGGTGGCCCTGCTGGTGGTGGCCCTGCTGGGAGCCAGCCTGGCACCCCAGGCACAAGCATTGGGATGGAAGACACTCATTCCCGCTGTGATTAAAAAGATAGCCAGGTTGGAATCGGATTGTACTTTGTTAAATTATTTTTTTAATTCATTCCATATTCAACTTTATGTAGTAGTTAAAACACACACACACACACACACACACACACACACACATATATATATATATATATATATATATATATATAGATAGATAGATAAAGATATAGACAGATAGATAGATAGATATAGATATAGATATATATATATATATAGATAGATAGATAGATAGATAGATATATATATATATATATATATATATATATATATATATATATATTTATTTATATATATATTTATTTATATTTATATATATTTATATATATTTAGGCAGGAATAGAAATGTTGAATATATTTACTTCGAGAATTTTAACGGTAAGGTACAAGTTTCGCTTAACTGGGGTAGTTTGTGTCTAATGACTTAATTTTACTTTATTTTGTTGCGTCGATACGATGTTCGGCGATGGTGGTATTGGTGGTGTCGTCAGCCTGTGGGGACGGGGTGACGTGCAGATCCTGGGTCACCCTTGCCGCTACCGGGTGAGGCCGAGGATCAAGCGCTGGCAGCTGTACTTCAAGGGCACTGTGTCCTGCCCTGGCTGGACCTCCATCACTGGCAGCGGTAAGTGGTCACGGTTTGGGTCACAACGAAAACTGACAGTGGTTCGTGAGATGTTGAGGGTAGAAGTAAATGTCGGTGTAATATATCGCGATATACACACGGTTTCCCGAACTTGACTTATTAACCCAAGGTAATGATTGTAGGACTGATTTTCGTAAGAAGAAAAAATGATATACGAACATGGGCTCAGTTCTCAGCTGTTACGGTACAACAGTACCTGATGATATTATGGGCCATAATCGTCTGCATAATAATTCTCCCATAAGGTCATCAGTAACTGCAGCTCCACAACGACTGAGAATTGAACCCATATCGATAAAGTATTTGTGCCTCATAATCACCCCACAATCCCCTCCTGAAGTTAGATAGGTAGATATATATAGATATAGATATTGATATTGATACTGTATATATACTGTATACATCCCAGGATTGTTGTGTCGTGGGTACCTGCGCAACGACTTCCGTTTGTTGGCTCATAGAACCGAACCTTGGGGATCCCCCTTTTATTCATTTTTGAAAATATCTAGTTCCATCCTTTTTAAGGAACCTTAGACCGCAATGGGTTATTGTTGTTGCTCCTTCCCCTATCCTGTGCTCTGCTGTAGCATTTGGCCATCAAATATTTAGACTTGGCCACCTCAGTTTTTAACTCCTAGCTACATCCCTGTTCTGTGGTTTATTTCGTATCCTTTGCTATATCAACACCCAAATGCCTAAAATAATTTATTAATTCCAAACCTTCCCCTTTTAGGATTATATTCATACACCTCATCACTTTGTCTATCTCATTTCGTTTTTAATTTTTCTCTTCTCACAATCTCTTCTATCACAGACTCCAGTTCCAGAACTTTATTCTCAGAAACAGCGATCAGTAATGTATCAACTGCAAACAACAACCGATTTATTTCCCAGTCTCCCTCCTTCCCTGCAACCTTTAACTTTGTTCCTCTCCATAACACTGCTACATCTACTTCCCTCAACAGCCCGTACAAGAACACACAAAAGAGTCATGAAGACATCACGCATGCCAAACACAATCTCACCCTTACCTCAAATCATTTGCCTTCTCCCTGTTTGTTCACACATATGCCCAACTCATTCCTTGAAAACTTTTCACTGTGGTAAAACTTTCCCTGCCACCCCATACATCTGAAGCACTTTTAAAGCCAGGTGTTACACATATCCCCACATTACCACCCTGCCACAAATCTTTCCTAGAATACTTAGTAGATATGATATACAGCAGCTCAATACATACATGACCTCCCTCACCTCAGGCCTCGCATACACCGACTTACCTCATCAAACTGTTGTCCCTCACTTTCGTCAGGCTCTCCATTGCCATCTGATCTATTCCTGCTGCCTTGCCGCACTTCTTTTTTCTCTTATCTTCTTTCCTATCTATTTCCCTACCCTATGACACCTAGCGATCTTCTTACCAAATAAATCTCCGAGTAAATCCAGCGTTGCCTCTCGATCATCAGTTACGTTCTAAACTTTTTTTTTTCAGAATACTCACCCCATCTCTTTTTCACCAAAATCAAGGGCAGTTACTGTTTCCCTCACAGCTCCTATTACTGCTTTGTCATTTATCTTGTTCTCCACGCAGTACCTACTTCCAGACAGAATCTTAATCTATAAGAAATGCCTCTATATTATTTACATTCATTTTTAATTTACTTTCTTTTTATAACCCCAGTATCATTTTCTTGACACAGTATACAGTTTCTTTTTGCACTCTCTCCAGTCTACCTCCATTTTTACAGTTAATACCCCTATGATATTTTTTACCAGGTGTCTAACGTTCTCTAGTGGAGGTGTTTATTTCAGCATATATAGTATAACTTGACTGGCATGGTCTCTAACAGCCGTGGATGAGTGGTTACCATCACTGACTGCTGAGCTGCCCGCCGCTTTGCACCAGGATTCGAATCCTGGTGCAGGCAGTCGGCATCATTCGACTCAAGTGTCCGTCCACTCTTTATGACTTGCTTTTCCTCTACCGAGGTCTGTCTGGCCGAACAATGCCATCAGGATGTTAGGTAAAATGAGTATCTAGAGTAACACCACATGAAGGTAACTGTGGTAAGCTGTATGATGCAGTGGCCTTGCATCCCATTATATTGTGTGAAAAAACTTCCACGTGCTCAAAGGCCAAGGTTATAGAAGTGAACATCGCAACTAAGCGACTTATAGCGTTTGCACCCTGCTTTACCAAATATAATGAACCATGCTTTCATACCTCAATTAAAACATCACAACTGACAAGCAGTAAATTTGTATGTTTTTGGTTACCTGCGTCTGTGTGTTTGCAGTGATCACTCGCAGTCGCTCCAAGGTGACCGTCAAAACGATCACCAACTTCGTACAGAAAGCAGTGAAGGCCGGAGTTATAAAAGACAGCGACGTCAAGCAGTTCCTTCAGTAATAGACCACCTAGCATCTTCAGTAGCCGTACTCTGGATCAAACTACATCTTCAGCAGCCCTTCCACAGCCTCAAGCATTTTTAGTACTCTTCCAATCAAAGCACTTTCTTTAATGTTTTTCCTCTAAACAAGAAAGTATCTTTAGCAATAACCCTCCAAACCAAACACTTCATTCCAAAGCTGCCTCCAAGTCAAGCAGTTTTTTCGGCTATTTTCCTTCCTGTTCAACAAAACCTTCAGCAACCCTCCTTCCATCAGCACCTGTAGTAGACTTCCATCAGACTTATGTCGGTATCAAAATATGACCATCAGAGTTCACGTGACCACCCTGCATTTTCAGCTTCGCTGTGCACTGTTGTTTAGTACCTCCAAACATCCAGTTACCCTCGTCACAACACCAGGGACTGTTTTTATTTTCAAGGCGTGCTGAGGAAACAGTCATTCGTTTCTGACACTCATAGTGTTTTCAGATGAAGATCGATATTCTAAAGGCAAGCTGGTTTAAATATCGGTTTTCTAGATAAACTAAGATAAATACCATTTTTTGATATTAATCTAAGGGTGAACTGAGACTGACACCGATTCTTTTGTTAAGCAAACGATGATTTGCAATAATTCACGCTTTTCTCGTGTTAACATCAGTGTATTGAGATGTATACATTTATGCAAATTCCTTTTGTCAATATCGCAGTTTATTTACAGGCTTATCTTTGATTTTCTCAAACACTCCGGGAATATCTTGAGGTGCTAAAGTTCAATCATTCATCATTCGGGAGATATTGTCATTGGAAAAGGAATGTAAGGTAAAAAATATAAATAAATAAAAGTTTCACTACATTATTGTGTGTTTATAACATTCCTCATGAAATGCAAGTTTTGAGCAACAATATTTTTCAAGTAAAATTGCTCATATTTACCTCCACCAAGGAGGTTATGTTTTTGCCTGCGTTGGCTTATTTGTTTGTTTGTCTTTTTGTTTGTCCACCTGTCTGTTAACAAGATTACTCAGAAAGTTATGAACGGATATTGATTAACTTTTGTGGAAGAGTGAGTCATGGGCCAAGGAAGAAGTGATTAAATTTCGGGGCGGATCCTAATCCGGATCCGGAGTATCCCGCACAATATCTCCTAAAAGTCTCAATGAGTTTCAAGGAAATTTTGTGGAAAGATGGGCCATGGACCAGGAAAGAATTGATTACATCTGGGGACGGATCCGGATTCGAATCCTTTTCAATGGCAATGGCATCGTCGGAGGTATGCGCTCTTGAGTGCTTTCTATCTGTTATTGCTATACTCGATGTATTGCTGCTCTCGGGTGACTTCCCTTTCCTCTTTTTCTTCCCTCTTTCCTTCCGTCCTCTTATGTCATGTTTCCTTCATTCTTTCCTCTTCCTTATGCCTAAGGGTGACTCTACACTCCCTCTTATGTCTTTCTTTCCTTCATTCTTTCCTCTTCCTTCTGCCTGTGGGTGACTCTACACTGAGTGACACGCCAAATGGTTATCTGTTCACCAGAAAACCATTTACTACTCTGGGTGGTAGCCATATAGCCAAATTTTGGCGCCTGGTGGTTAGTAGGCCAACCCTTAAACAGTACACCTGGCTCTGAGAGACCCGGCCACTTTTTGCCACTTACTGGTTTAGCAACTACTATATGCCAGGAACCCCTGTCCTTCCCAATAGCTTCCTAAGTTTGGGTGGTCATGCTAAAGGTGGCTGTGTGGTTTTCCAGGTCTCCTTCTGTTTTGGTGTATAACACACTAAAGTCGTGGTCGGGTCTGTGAGACCCAGGTGTACTGGATAAGGGAGGCTGAAATTTACTGTTGTGTGATGCAAATTTTTCACCCTGTGAATTGCCCTCTCCACACCACGAAGACCCTTCATGCCACTAGCTTTGACAGCAGTGTGAGCATCATTGTGTCGTTTCTTTTCTTATGGGTCCATGTAAACAGAAACTGTAAAGATTTTTTTCAAAAATTTGCCTAAAATGCTTTAAATATGTTAATTTTAATTGTATATTCATTATTGCATAGTAAATTGAACCAAAAAGGTTGTAGATTGGTCAAAGATTCAGTAAATAAAACACAAGTATTTTTTCTGTTTTTTTCTATTTTGTGGATCTGTGAGACCCAGGTGTCCTAATGGTGTATAGGCGCAACTAGGTGTACTGTTTCAGGGTTAAGACGCTCCAATCGGACTGAGCCTGTGCAGATTTATATCCAAGGGATGTTTGGGAATTAATGCTCAATAATGCCACTGAGGGATGAGTGAGGCTGGTCACTCTGATCTTCAATGTAAGGACCAATTTGCCTAGCCCCGGGCTCCTATGCTCCTCGTGGGGCAACACAGGATTAGATGATGGTGATGATGATGATGATGATTACTATACTGTACATTAAGCGTCGTCTGACAACGCGTACTTGGCAAGCGTTAAGACGATTTTACTCGCCACAGGGAACCTTCTTGCCCAAGATTTAAATACCTGGTACTTAAAATGTATACAGTGGGATTTCGCACCTGACAATAAATAGGAACCAAAAAATGTCAGTCAGATATGATTTTTTTTATACAAGGAAGAAGAGACCAAAGGCCAAAAGCCAGCAAGACTGTTCCCTCCAAGAAAAAACAAAAGACAACAGACAGCCAAATTCAAGATCCATTCATTTCAAGATACCTGGACACACTCCGTTTGAAAGACTAGTAGTCATAGGCAGCAGGAAATACGGACAAAGGAAGACAGTTCCAGAGTTGACCCGTTGTATACATGGAGGACTGGGAGCAACGATTAACTCTTGCAATAGAGTGTTGTACAGAAAAGGGATTACAGGTTGTTGCTAGATGGGTGCTACGCACCCGCCGTAGTGGTGGAGGGATGCAAGCAGACAGTTCAGAGGAGCAGTGATCATTGAAGTAACGACAGAAAAGAGAAAAATATGCAACAGCGACGGAGGCTGAAGAGAGCCAGTAAGAGGAGGAGAGTTAACGAGACGAAAAGCCTTTGACTCTACTTTGTTGGGAAAAGCTGTATGTGGGGAGCCTTCCCACACATTATTAAAGTTGTACTCTACACAGGGACGAATATAACTACTGTATAAAGTCAACAACTGTGCTGGGGTATAGAAGGTACGAAGTCGGCTCAACACAGCTAATCTCTTGGAAGCAGATTTTACAAGAGAGGTAATATGATCTTTCCAAGATGAATGCCGAGAGAATAAAACCCCAAGTATGCTTAAAGATGATGCAGGATTGAGTTGGATAGTGTTAAAAACTAAAGTATACTCCTGCAGAAGATTTTGATGGGATGAAATAGGTAAGAACTGCGTTTTTGAGGCATTAAAACCAACAAAATTAATTTTAATCAAATCTGAGATATGAGTCCAGTCAGATACATGGTGTGCCAAAGCCTCATCCCTTGTTTAAGTAAGTGTTGAGATGGACGTTGCGAGAAGCAAATGGAAAGATGAAGGATGGAATCATTAGCGTATGAATGGATAGGGTTAGATGTACAATCAAAGACAAAACTCTTGTCGTGAAATTTCGAGAAAACATCTGCTGAAAGCCTTAAGTTTTGATGCGCTCTGCTTTGTGTCATACGGGCAGTTGGTTGCAATGACATGAGTGGACATTTGCTGCAGGTGACGAGCCTGTGGATATGGGCCTATATTTGGTACCGTAACTACAGGATGCGAACAAATCTATACATTGTTTCTTCCGACTGCTACTTTCACTGTACACACACACACACACACACACACACACACACACACACACACACACACATATATATATATATATATATATATATATATATATATATATATATATATATATATATATTTATTTATTTATTTATTTATTTATATTTATATTAATATATAGGAAAACCAACCTCGTGAACAGGCAGATTCCGAAGCGGGTATTCGACTACTGATCATCTACAAACAATGAATCAGCTAATTGAGAAAACTACAGAATATAATAAACCACTGTGCTTAGGTTTTGTTGATTACGAAAAGGCTTTCGACTCAGTGGAGCATATAGTAATTATACTCGTAAATTCATTGCGAGAACAATGAGTGAATGAGAACATTGTAAAACTGCATATATAAACAGGGAACTGTTACAGTTAAATTACAAGAGGACTCGTAAAAAATTAAGATTGAGAAGGGCGTGAGTCAGGGAGATAAAGTTTCACCAAAATTATTTGCAGCATGCCTAGAAACCATTTTCAGAAAGCTAGACGGGGAAAACAAAGGAGTGAACATAGATGAAGAAAAACTAACCATTTAAGATTTGCAGATGACACTGTCTTAATGTTAGAAACAGCAAAGACATTGCAAGAAATGTTAAGTGACCTGAACAGAGAAACTCTCAAAGTAGGGCTAAAGATGACCCGGAATAAAACTATTGTTTTATCCACAAACACCAAACAGTGAAACAGCATCATCAGAATAAGCTGAGAAATTCTTGAAGATGCCGAGAGGTACAGTTTTTGGAACAAATACTAAAATTAATGAATGATTATGATAGCGAATTAAAAAGACGAATTACAATTGGACGGAAAGCTTTCGGTAACCACAGCGACATTATGAAAAGTAGCTTGCCAGTTTGTGTGAAAAGAAAAATATACAACGAATGTATAATTCCAGTTATGACGTATGCTTGTGAGACCTGGAAACTGACAGTTCGATGGAAAATAAATTATTCCCTTCTCGGAGAGCAGTGGAAAGATCAGTGTTGGGAATATCTTTAAGAGAGAGAGTACAAAGAAAGTACAAAGAATCGAAATGGAGGTGGGTAGGCCATGTAGCAAGAATAAGGGATAACCGAAGGAGCAAGAGGTTGACCGATTGGACACCAAGAGATTGTAAGCGCAGCAGAAAAAGGTCTGACAGAAAGTGGAAAAATGAAATAGAGAAATTCGCAAGGAAAACGTGGCAAAGATTGGCTCAGTCAAAGAATTCGTGGAGAAGGTTGGGGAGGGTAATTGTTCAGCAGTGGACTTGTAATGCCTGATGAGAGAGAGAGAGAGAGAGAGAGAGAGAGAGAGAGAGAGAGATACATATATATATATACAGTACCCTCGCGTCCTGCACGGTAATATTGTCATGCATGGGTCACGTGTTGGACCAAAAACGTGTTGGACTAACAATAGAGCTTATGGGGAAAAATGAATTATGTCAGCAACCCTTGGAAAAGTCACCCTAAATACCTACCATATACCTATACATATATTGGTACTATTGTAATTATAATAAATGGTTCTGTGCAATGAATGATAACTAACCTTTTAGGATAGTGTTGGTGGGCTTGCTTGGAATGGAAGGTGGTATCCAAGGCTGTAGTTAGTCCTACTGGGTCCCCGGAGGATGGCTGCTGGCGTCACTAGAGGGTAATGGCTGTTGCTCCTCCTAAACCTCCCTCATAAATCCTTCGAAATCAAACCTCCCTCATAAATCCTTCGAAATCACACTCAGAATCACTATCTTCGTCCAATAATCCTTGGCAAAGCGCATGCTTCTCACACTGTTGCCAAAGCCCCGTCTCGTGACTGTGGAAAGTGATCGCTGTCGCTGACTCGGTAGAGAATAAGGAGAAGCAACTTTGTTTATAAACTGTGTTACGGAACAGAGAAAGATAATGTACACTTTAAGTGAGAATACTAAAAATCACTACTGTCCCGTAAAGTTCCAGGTTCAAAACAAAAGAGTTAGGTAAAATTACAAGTTAAAGTTTAATGCTCAAACTAACAACAAAACATTCAGGACTCATAAGGATAATGTAATGGCAAAAACAGGTTAAATATATGGTTAACTGCAATAGCCTCTATTAACATGAAATTAGCAAGAGTAAATTTACCTAAGTCAGCCCTGATAAAATGAAAAATACACTGGGTAATGCTCAGTTAATGCAAGATAAATTATTACAGATACAAAATAATATTAAAACTGGCTGACAAAATGAATCCTAGATAAATTACAAAAAACCTCAATAGGCCTACAAATCAACACCCCATGCTATACAGCACAAGGAAAAAATGCAACAACAGTTATACTCAAATTACACAGCTGCTAGATGCTTGGAGACTTCCGGAGCACTCACAATAATAACTGTACAGGGGAGGACAGAGGTGTGAACAAAATGAGGAGTAGATCTAAGTGGCAATAATGCAGAGACTGAGCTCATTATATAGGGGCCAGCAGAGCTTGATACAACTTGTAAGAAGGACGCGCAAATGAAGCCATGGGGACAAAGAGTTGACAATCCCGCTCTGAACAACAGAAAGAACGACTTACTCTACTATAACGGTAGAAGGGGGGGACTGAGGCAGAACACGCTCGTGATCAAACATGCAGCATACTGAGCGTTAAAATTACACAAAGGATGATGAAATCATAGGCTATGTAACACCTCCCCACAAAGAAAAAGAAATTTACAAAGGAAATTTCTTATTACTCAAAAACAATCTGTCTAAAGTCTAGATAAGCAATCTGCAATAACATTTTCTTTCCCCTTGACATGTTGTATGTCTAATGAATACTCCTGAAGAAGTAGACTCCATCTTGTCAATCTCTGATTTTTATCTTTAAACTTACTAAGGAATTTCAGTGGGTTATGATCGGTATAAATGACTATGGGGTCAAAACCAGAACACAAATAAAATGAAAAATGCTGTAAACCCAAAATCAAGGCCAAAAGCTCTTTCTCAATAGTTGAGTAGTTCTTTTGAGGTGGAGTGAACTTCTTACTGTAATAAGATACAGGGTGTTCAATACCCTGATCATCCTCTTGCAGCAAAACAGCCCCAGCTCCTGTATCACTTGCATCAACAGCCATCTTAAAAGGCTTAGCAAAATTTGGAGTAGCGAGCACTGGCTGACTTAATAGAATAGCTTTAAGTTTGTTGAAAGAGGATTCACAGTTATCGGTCCAGACAAATTTAACTCCCTTTTTCAGTAGGTCTGTAAGTGGTGATACAAGAATAGAAAAGTTAAGAACAAATCTCCTGTAATAACCTACCATTCCCAAAAATCTTTGTAGCTCCTTCCTACTTTTAGGTCTGGGAAGATCACTTATAACCTGAACCTTAGCTGCTGGTGGTGCAACATGTCCATCACCAATTACGTACCCAAGGTACTGAACTTTAGCTTGACCAAACTCACACTTTGATAAATTAGCTACAAGATTAGCCTGAACTAAACGCTCAAGAAATTTACTGACATGGCATAGGTGATCTTTCCAGTTGTCACTGAAGATTAATACATCATCAATATAAACAACACACCCTGCCAAACCCTCTGTTACAACATTCATGAGCTTCTGAAATGTGGCTGGTGCATTCTTCATACCATATGGCATTACTGAACATGCAAAAGTCTTTCCTAGTGTTACAAAACATGAGATCTCCCTAGCACGTTCAGTCAAAGGTACTTGCCAGTATCCCTTTAACAAATCAAACTTACTTATGTACCTAGCCTTACCGATCTTGTCTATGCAATCTTCCACGCGAGGGAGAGGGTAAGTGTCTGTTTTGGTGATCTGATTAACACGTCTATGGTCGATGCAAAGCCTCTGTGACCCACCTGCTTAGGGACTAGAGTGACAGGAGCACTCCACTCGCTCTGACAGGGCTCAATCATCTTGTGGTCCAACAGGTAGCCAAGCTCCTTCTGGATGAGAGGAACTTTCACTGGGTTCACACGGTAAGGAGGCAATTTAATTGGCTTTGCATCTCCAACATCGACATCATGCATCAACACAGTGGTTCTTCCTGGAGTGGCACGGAACACTTGCGGGTACTCCTGCAGTAATGCCGACAACTCCTGCCTTTCCTCGGGAGGTAGATGAGAAAGCTTAGTCTGGAGATCATTCATGATATCAGGATTCTTCCCCAAACTATCACTCAGGCTCATACTGCATGGGAGAGCTTCACTTGCAGACTCGGGTGGAACAGCTACAGTGCAGACTGGATTATTTTCGTCCCGCCTGTGATATAACTTTAGCATGTTGATGTGACATAGTTGCTTGTTCTTTCTACGATCTGGTGTGGCGATGACATAGTTGACATCACTGAGTTTCTTCTCCACGAAATAAGGACCACTAAACTTGGCTTGAAGAGGTTGCCCATGAACCGGTAGCAGAATCAAAACCTGATCTCCTGGCTGAAAGTGGCGTAACCTGGACTTCTTATCATACCAAGTCTTCATCTTCTCCTGAGCAGCTCCTAAATTCTCTCTCGCCAGCTGTAAAGCAGTGGACAGCCGTTCTTTGAACTTCATCACATACTCCAGCAGGTTGACGTCATCTTCCTCCGACAGCCAGCATTCCTTGAGTAGCTTAAGGGGTCCTCTTACTTCATGGCCAAACAGTAGTTCAAAAGGTGAGAAGCCCAGTGATTCATTTGGAGATTCTCTTGCAGCAAATACAACAAATGGAAGACCTTTATCCCAGTCTTTCTGATGTTCCAAACAGTATTTCTTGAGCATCGATTTGAGTGTTTGATGATATCTCTCCAACGCTCCTTGGGTCTGGGGATGGTAAGCTGAAGACGTGATCTGGGTGATGCCCAACTCTTTCAGAGACTGCTTGAAAACATTTGACATGAAATTACATCCCCGGTCTGACTGTACCTCCTTGGGCAGACCAAACTTTGTGAAGAACCCTAGCATTTCCTTAACCACGTTCTTTGCTGAGATATTTCTAAGTGGAATGGCTTCAGGATAACGAGTAGCCATATCAATCAGGGTCAACACATAAGAAAATCCTGAAGAAGTCTTAGGAAGAGGGCCCACAATATCCACCAACACACGGGTGAAAGGCGCCTCAAAAGGAGGAATGGGAACTAGAGGTGCAACCTTTTCGGTCTGATTACACTTCCCCACAACTTGACAGGTATGACAAGACTTACAATACCAGGAAACATCCCTGAAGATACCTGGCCAGTAGAAGTGTTTCCAAATGCGTGCCACAGTCTTCCTCACTCCAAGGTGTCCTGCCAAACTGGAATCATGAGCCACTCTAATGATATCCTGCCTACAAACACGAGGGATGACAACTTGATGTACAACCTCCCATTCACAGTCGGCTGATGCTGTTGGGGGTCTCCACTTCCTCATAAGTACTCCTGACTTTATATAATAACAAGTAGAAGCACCGGCTGACTCTTCTTCACTGCAAGCAGAGTTAGCTAGACCTTTCAACTCAGGGTCAGCAACCTGCAACTCAACCAACTCTTGACGAGACAAATTATCAA
This sequence comes from Coenobita brevimanus, assembly GCF_032717465.1. Lineage (NCBI taxonomy): Eukaryota > Metazoa > Arthropoda > Malacostraca > Decapoda > Coenobitidae > Coenobita > Coenobita brevimanus. Next base: position 16,865,451 of record NC_137000.1, on the reverse strand, counting down.
CACTACGGGGTACTGCCTCATCTGGTGAGTGGTCCAAATTAGCAAGAAAAGTGTCAGCTAGGATAACATCATCATCATCATTATTATCCTCTAAATCACCAGTAACTTTAGACTTAGCCCTAGTGACAGCACATGCAGGGAACACATCAGGGACATCACAATCCTGGGTCGCAGCCACTGGCTCACTAGACAACTGAGGAGCTGGACACACTTGACTTCCACCAATATCATTTCCAAGTAAGAAAGTTACACCTGACATTGGGAGTGTCTCAACCAACCCAACCATAACGGAACCATTAACAAAACCAGACTCTAAATTCACTCTGCACAGAGGGACAGAGAAGTAATTATTCCCTACACCTTGTAAGATTACAGTTTCATCAGAGGAATTAACATTAGAGCCTAGAACACTGGTCAGCATAAGGGATTGGCAAGCACCTGTATCACGATATATTTTAACTGATTTCCTGTCATTACTGTCCAGAGGACTGACAAAACCATCAGACAGGAAATTAGCACATGAACTCTTGAGAGTGTCACCCACGTTACTGCTCAAAAGAGGAGCTCCATCATGAGAATTTAAGTTACCCCTCAAAGCAGGTTCAGTTAACTCAGTTAAAGAATTCTGGGAACTCTCAAGGGTGGACACTAGACCAATTGACTGAATATTTAAAGACTCCTTTTTGTTCACATCACGCTGTCTCCTGAAACATTTCTCCGTAGTATGACCAAGCTTACTACAATAAGTACATTTACTTTTCTGAAATCTAGAGGTGAAGCTGGTATTTACTTCCTGAGAAACATCATCTTTATTCTCTTGCCTGTTACCTGTACTCTGAGTAGAGGCAACGTACTTACTCTCAGCTTTCCCTTTTTCTCTAGAATATCTCTTGTGAGTGAGAACATATTCATCAGCTAAAACTGCAGCATCAGACAAATTATCTATTCTTTTCTCATCAAGATATAGGCTTACATCTTTATAAATACACCTCTTGAAGTCCTCCAGCAAAATCATCTGCTTAAATTTACCAAAATCAGAATCTACATTCTTAGAATTTAACCACTGCTCTAACAGATCTTCTTTGATTTTTGCATACTCAACATGGGATTGCTTATCTTGCTTGTAAGTTGTCCTAAATTTTACTCTATAAGCTTCAGGAACAAGCTCATAGGCCTTAAGAATCAAGCTCTTAACTACATCATAATTATCAGATTGATCCTGAGGCAAAGATGCATAAGTTACTTGAGCTTTACCGGTGAGAACAGTTTGAAGGAGTACTGGCCAATACTTTTTGGGCCAATTAAAACCTGTAGCTACCCTCTCAAACAACTGAAAATACTTTGTTAAATCAGATTCATTAAAAGGAGGGACAAGTTTAACATTTTTAGCCACATCAAAATCATCAGAGCTAGATGATCCAGTTCCACCTTGTTTCATGCGATACTCATGGTCTGCCTGAATCCTAGCAAGTTCAACTTGTGCGTGAAACTCAGCCTCCTTAACACAAGCCTCCTTAGCCTGAGACTCAGCCTCCTTAGCACGTGCTTGAAATTCAGCTTCCTTCACACGAGCCTCCTGCAGGGCTAGCTGTAACTTAGCTAATTCAATCTGCGTTTGCTCATTTGGAGGAGTTACATTAAACAAGCTTTCATTAATCATGTCAACAATTTGATCTTTAGAATGATGAGAGCGAACAGCAATTCCCAATTGTTGAGCAACAAGCTTAAGTTCATTCTTTGTTCTGTTTTCTACATCACACACTGTTTGCACATTTGACAAAAAATCTTTGGCTTCATCAAGTGTAGTAATAGTAGACATCATGAATAAGTAACAGTCACAAAATATCAAGCAATATCCTTATGATAATATCCTGAATATCCTGATATGAGGTCGCCAAATTTATGTTACGGAACAGAGAAAGATAATGTACACTTTAAGTGAGAATACTAAAAATCACTACTGTCCCGTAAAGTTCCAGGTTCAAAACAAAAGAGTTAGGTAAAATTACAAGTTAAAGTTTAATGCTCAAACTAACAACAAAACATTCAGGACTCATAAGGATAATGTAATGGCAAAAACAGGTTAAATATATGGTTAACTGCAATAGCCTCTATTAACATGAAATTAGCAAGAGTAAATTTACCTAAGTCAGCCCTGATAAAATGAAAATACACTGGGTAATGCTCAGTTAATGCAAGATAAATTATTACAGATACAAAATAATATTAAAACTGGCTGACAAAATGAATCCTACATAAATTACAAAAACCTCACTAGGCCTACAAATCAACACCTTATGCTATACAGCACAAGGAAAAAATGCAACAACAGTTATACTCAAATTACACAGCTGCTAGATGGTTGGAGACTTCCTGAGCACTCACAATAATAACTGTACAGGGGAGGACAGAGATGTGAACAAAATGAGGAGCAGATCTAAGTGGCAATAATGCAGAGACTGAGCTCATTATATAGGGGCCAGCAGAGCTTGATACAACTTGTAAGAAGGACGCGCAAATGAAGCCATGGGGACAAAGAGTTGACAATCCCGCTCTGAACAACAGAAAGGACGACTTACTCTACTATAACGGTAGAAGGGGGGACTGAGGCAGAACACGCTCGTGATCAAACATGCAGCATACTGTGCGTTAAAATTACACAAAGGATGATGAAATCATAGGCTATGTAACACCTCCCCACAAAGAAAAAGAAATTTACAAAGGAAATTTCTTATTACTCTAAAACAATCTGTCTAAAGTCTAGATAAGCAATCTGCAATAACATTTTCTTTCCCCTTGACATGTTGTATGTCTAATGAATACTCCTGAAGAAGTAGACTCCATCTTGTCAATCTCTGATTTTTATCTTTAAACTTACTAAGGAATTTCAGTGGGTTATGATCGGTATAAATGACTATGGGGTCAAAACCAGAACACAAATAAAATGAAAAATGCTGTAAACCCAAAATCAAGGCCAAAAGCTCTTTCTCAATAGTTGAGTAGTTCTTTTGAGGTGGAGTGAACTTCTTACTGTAATAAGATACAGGGTGTTCAATACCCTGATCATCCTCTTGCAGCAAAACAGCCCCAGCTCCTGTATCACTTGCATCAACAGCCATCTTAAAAGGCTTAGCAAAATTTGGAGTAGCGAGCACTGGCTGACTTAATAGGATAGCTTTAAGTTTGTTGAAAGAGGATTCACAGTTATCGGTCCAGACAAATTTAACTCCCTTTTTCAGTAGGTCTGTAAGTGGTGATACAAGAATAGAAAAGTTAAGAACAAATCTCCTGTAATAACCTACCATTCCCAAAAATCTTTGTAGCTCTTTCCTACTTTTAGGTCTGGGAAGATCACTTATAACCTGAACCTTAGCTCCTGGTGGTGCAACATGTCCATCACCAATTACGTACCCAAGGTACTGAACTTTAGCTTGACCAAACTCACACTTTGATAAATTAGCTACAAGATTAGCCTGAACTAAACGCTCAAGAAATTTACTGACATGGCATAGGTGATCTTTCCAGTTGTCACTGAAGATTAATACATCATCAATATAAACAACACACCCTGCCAAACCCTCTGTTACAACATTCATGAGCTTCTGAAATGTGGCTGGTGCATTCTTCATACCATATGGCATTACAGAACATGCAAAAGTCTTTCCTAGTGTTACAAAACATGAGATCTCCCTAGCACGTTCAGTCATACGTACATGCCAGTATCCCTTTAACAAATCAAACTTACTTATGTACCTAGCCTTTCCGATCTTGTCTATGCAATCTTCCACGCGAGGGAGAGGGTAAGTGTCTGTTTTGGTTATCTGATTAACACGTCTGTAGTCGATGCAAAGCCGCTGTGACCCACCTGGCTTAGGGACTAGAGTGACAGGAGAACTCCACTCGCTCTGACAGGGCTCAATCATCTTGTGGTCCAACAGGTAGCCAAGCTCCTTCTGGATGAGAGGAACTTTCACTGGGTTCACACGGTAAGGAGGCAGTTTAATTGGCTTTGCATCTCCAACATCGACATCATGCATCAACACAGTGGTTCTTCCTGGAGTGGCACGGAACACTTGCGGGTACTCCTGCAGTAATGCCGAAAACTCCTGCCTTTCCTCGGGAGGTAGATGAGAAAGCTTAGTCTGGAGATCATTCATGATATCAGGATTCTTCCCCAAACTATCACTCAGGCTCATACTGCATGGGAGAGCTTCACTTGCAGACTCGGGTGGAACAGCTACAGTGCAGACTGGATTATTTTCGTCCCGCCTGTGATATAACTATAGCATGTTGATGTGACATAGTTGCTTGTTCTTTCTACGATCTGGTGTGGCGATGACATAGTTGACATCACTGAGTTTCTTCTCCACGAAATAAGGACCACTAAACTTGGCTTGAAGAGGTTGCCCATGAACCGGTAGCAGAATCAAAACCTGATCTCCTGGCTGAAAGTGGCGTAACCTGGACTTCTTATCATACCAAGTCTTCATCTTCTCCTGAGCAGCTCCTAAATTCTCTCTCGCCAGCTGTAAAGCAGTGGACAGCCGTTCTTTGAACTTCATCACATACTCCAGCAGGTTGACGTCATCTTCCTCCGACAGCCAGCATTCCTTGAGTAACTTAAGGGGTCCTCTTACTTCATGGCCAAACAGTAGTTCAAAAGGTGAGAAGCCCAGTGATTCATTTGGAGATTCTCTTGCAGCAAATACAACGAATGGAAGACCTTTATCCCAGTCTTTCTGATGTTCCAAACAGTATTTCTTGAGCATCGATTTGAGTGTTTGATGATATCTCTCCAACGCTCCTTGGGTCTGGGGATGGTAAGCTGAAGACGTGATCTGGGTGATGCCCAACTCTTTCAGAGACTGCTTGAAAACATTTGACATGAAATTACTTCCTCGGTCTGACTGTACCTCCTTGGGCAGACCAAACTTTGTGAAGAACCCTAGCATTTCCTTAACCACGTTCTTTGCTGAGATATTTCTAAGTGGAATGGCTTCAGGATAACGAGTAGCCATATCAATCAGGGTCAACACATAAGAAAATCCTGAAGAAGTCTTAGGAAGAGGGCCCACAATATCCACCAACACACGGGTGAAAGGCGCCTCAAAAGGAGGAATGGGAACTAGAGGTGCAACCTTTTCGGTCTGATTACACTTCCCCACAACTTGACAGGTGTGACAAGACTTACAATACCAGGAAACATCCCTGAAGATACCTGGCCAGTAGAAGTGTTTCAAAATGCGTGCCACAGTCTTCCTCACTCCAAGGTGTCCTGCCAAACTGGAATCATGAGCCACTCTAATGATATCCTGCCTACAAACACGAGGGATGACAACTTGATGTACAACCTCCCATTCACAGTCGGCTGATGCTGTTGGGGGTCTCCACTTCCTCATAAGTACTCCTGACTTTATATAATAACAAGTAGAAGCACCGGCTGACTCTTCCTCACTGCAAGCAGAGTTAGCTAGACCTTTCAACTCAGGGTCAGCAACCTGCAACTCAACCAACTCTTGACGAGACAAATTATCAACACTACGGGGTACTGCCTCATCTGGTGAGTGGTCCAAATTAGCAAGAAAAGTGTCAGCTAGGATAACATCATCATCATCATTATCCTCTAAATCACCAGTAACTTTAGACTTAGCCCTAGTGACAGCACATGCAGGGAACACATCAGGGACATCACAATCCTGGGTCGCAGCCACTGGCTCACTAGACAACTGAGGAGCTGGACACACTTGACTTCCACCAATATCATTTCCAAGTAAGAAAGTTACACCTGACATTGGGAGTGTCTCAACCAACCCAACCATAACGGAACCATTAACAAAACCAGACTCTAAATTCACTCTGCACAGAGGGACAGAGAAGTAATTATTCCCTACACCTTGTAAGATTACAGTTTCATCAGAGGAATTAACATTAGAGCCTAGAACACTGGTCAGCATAAGGGATTGGCAAGCACCTGTATCACGATATATTTTAACTGATTTCCTGTCATTACTGTCCAGAGGACTGACAAAACCATCAGACAGGAAATTAGCACATGAACTCTTGAGAGTGTCACCCACGTTACTGCTCAAAAGAGGAGCTCCATCATGAGAATTTAAGTTACCCCTCAAAGCAGGTTCAGTTAACTCAGTTAAAGAATTCTGGGAACTCTCAAGGGTGGACACTAGACCAATTGACTGAATATTTAAAGACTCCTTTTTGTTCACATCACGCTGTCTCCTGAAACATTTCTCCGTAGTATGACCAAGCTTACTACAATAAGTACATTTACTTTTCTGAAATCTAGAGGTGAAGCTGGTATTTACTTCCTGAGAAACATCATCTTTATTCTCTTTCCTGTTACCTGTACTCTGAGTAGAGGCAACGTACTTACTCTCAGCTTTCCCTTTTTCTCTAGAATATCTCTTGTGAGTGAGAACATATTCATCAGCTAAAACTGCAGCATCAGACAAATTATCTATTCTTTTCTCATCAAGATATAGGCTTACATCTTTATAAATACACCTCTTGAAGTCCTCCAGCAAAATCATCTGCTTAAATTTACCAAAATCAGAATCTACATTCTTAGAATTTAACCACTGCTCTAACAGATCTTCTTTGATTTTTGCATACTCAACATGGGATTGCTTATCTTGCTTATAAGTTGTCCTAAATTTTACTCTATAAGCTTCAGGAACAAGCTCATAGGCCTTAAGAATCAAGCTCTTAACTACATCATAATTATCAGATTGATCCTGAGGCAAAGATGCATAAGTTACTTGAGCTTTACCGGTGAGAACAGTTTGAAGGAGTACTGGCCAATACTTTTTGGGCCAATTAAAACCTGTAGCTACCCTCTCAAACAACTGAAAATACTTTGTTAAATCAGATTCATTAAAAGGAGGGACAAGTTTAACATTTTTAGCCACATCAAAATCATCAGAGCTAGATGATCCAGTTCCACCTTGTTTCATGCGATACTCATGGTCTGCCTGAATCCTAGCAAGTTCAACTTGTGCGTGAAACTCAGCCTCCTTAACACAAGCCTCCTTAGCCTGAGACTCAGCCTCCTTAGCACGTGCTTGAAATTCAGCTTCCTTCACACGAGCCTCCTGCAGGGCTAGCTGTAACTTAGCTAATTCAATCTGCGTTTGCTCATTTGGAGGAGTTACATTAAACAAGCTTTCATTAATCATGTCAACAATTTGATCTTTAGAATGATGAGAGCGAACAGCAATTCCCAATTGTTGAGCAACAAGCTTAAGTTCATTCTTTGTTCTGTTTTCTACATCACACACTGTTTGCACATTTGACAAAAAATCTTTGGCTTCATCAAGTGTAGTAATAGTAGACATCATGAATAAGTAACAGTCACAAAATATCAAGCAATATCCTTATGATAATATCCTGAATATCCTGATATGAGGTCGCCAAATTTATGTTACGGAACAGAGAAAGATAATGTACACTTTAAGTGAGAATACTAAAAATCACTACTGTCCCGTAAAGTTCCAGGTTCAAAACAAAAGAGTTAGGTAAAATTACAAGTTAAAGTTTAATGCTCAAACTAACAACAAAACATTCAGGACTCATAAGGATAATGTAATGGCAAAAACAGGTTAAATATATGGTTAACTGCAATAGCCTCTATTAACATGAAATTAGCAAGAGTAAATTTACCTAAGTCAGCCCTGATAAAATGAAAATACACTGGGTAATGCTCAGTTAATGCAAGATAAATTATTACAGATACAAAATATTATTAAAACTGGCTGACAAAATGAATCCTACATAAATTACAAAAACCTCACTAGGCCTACAAATCAACACCTTATGCTATACAGTACAAGGAAAAAATGCAATAACAGTTATACTCAAATTACGCAGCTGCTAGATGGTTGGAGACTTCCTGAGCACTCAATAATAACTGTACAGGGGAGGACAGAGATGTGAACAAAATGAGGAGTAGATCTAAGTGGCAATAATGCAGAGACTGAGCTCATTATATAGGGGCCAGCAGAGCTTGATACAACTTGTAAGAAGGACGCGCAAATGAAGCCATGGGGACAAAGAGTTGACAATCCCGCTCTGAACAACAGAAAGGACGACTTACTCTACTATAACGGTAGAAGGGGGGACTGAGGCAGAACACGCTCGTGATCAAACATGCAGCATACTGTGCGTTAAAATTACACAAAGGATGATGAAATCATAGGCTATGTAACACCTCCCCACAAAGAAAAAGAAATTTACAAAGGAAATTTCTTATTACTCTAAAACAATCTGTCTAAAGTCTAGATAAGCAATCTGCAATAACATTTTCTTTCCCCTTGACATGTTGTATGTCTAATGAATACTCCTGAAGAAGTAGACTCCATCTTGTCAATCTCTGATTTTTATCTTTAAACTTACTAAGGAATTTCAGTGGGTTATGATCGGTATAAATGACTATGGGGTCAAAACCAGAACACAAATAAAATGAAAAATGCTGTAAACCCAAAATCAAGGCCAAAAGCTCTTTCTCAATAGTTGAGTAGTTCTTTTGAGGTGGAGTGAACTTCTTACTGTAATAAGATACAGGGTGTTCAATACCCTGATCATCCTCTTGCAGCAAAACAGCCCCAGCTCCTGTATCACTTGCATCAACAGCCATCTTAAAAGGCTTAGCAAAATTTGGAGTAGCGAGCACTGGCTGACTTAATAGGATAGCTTTAAGTTTGTTGAAAGAGGATTCACAGTTATCGGTCCAAACAAATTTAACTCCCTTTTTCAGTAGGTCTGTAAGTGGTGATACAAGAATAGAAAAGTTAAGAACAAATCTCCTGTAATAACCTACCATTCCCAAAAATCTTTGTAGCTCTTTCCTACTTTTAGGTCTGGGAAGATCACTTATAACCTGAACCTTAGCTCCTGGTGGTGCAACATGTCCATCACCAATTACGTACCCAAGGTACTGAACTTTAGCTTGACCAAACTCACACTTTGATAAATTAGCTACAAGATTAGCCTGAACTAAACGCTCAAGAAATTTACTGACATGGCATAGGTGATCTTTCCAGTTGTCACTGAAGATTAATACATCATCAATATAAACAACACACCCTGCCAAACCCTCTGTTACAACATTCATGAGCTTCTGAAATGTGGCTGGTGCATTCTTCATACCATATGGCATTACAGAACATGCAAAAGTCTTTCCTAGTGTTACAAAACATGAGATCTCCCTAGCACGTTCAGTCATACGTACATGCCAGTATCCCTTTAACAAATCAAACTTACTTATGTACCTAGCCTTTCCGATCTTGTCTATGCAATCTTCCACGCGAGGGAGAGGGTAAGTGTCTGTTTTGGTTATCTGATTAACACGTCTGTAGTCGATGCAAAGCCGCTGTGACCCACCTGGCTTAGGGACTAGAGTGACAGGAGAACTCCACTCGCTCTGACAGGGCTCAATCATCTTGTGGTCCAACAGGTAGCCAAGCTCCTTCTGGATGAGAGGAACTTTCACTGGGTTCACACGGTAAGGAGGCAGTTTAATTGGCTTTGCATCTCCAACATCGACATCATGCATCAACACAGTGGTTCTTCCTGGAGTGGCACGGAACACTTGCGGGTACTCCTGCAGTAATGCCGAAAACTCCTGCCTTTCCTCGGGAGGTAGATGAGAAAGCTTAGTCTGGAGATCATTCATGATATCAGGATTCTTCCCCAAACTATCACTCAGGCTCATACTGCATGGGAGAGCTTCACTTGCAGACTCGGGTGGAATAGCTACAGTGCAGACTGGATTATTTTCGTCCCTCCTGTGATATAACTATAGCATGTTGATGTGACATAGTTGCTTGTTCTTTCTACGATCTGATGTGGCGATGACATAGTTGACATCACTGAGTTTCTTCTCCACGAAATAAGGACCACTAAACTTGGCTTGAAGAGGTTGCCCATGAACCGGTAGCAGAATCAAAACCTGATCTCCTGGCTGAAAGTGGCGTAACCTGGACTTCTTATCATACCAAGTCTTCATCTTCTCCTGAGCAGCTCCTAAATTCTCTCTCGCCAGCTGTAAAGCAGTGGACAGCCGTTCTTTGAACTTCATCACATACTCCAGCAGGTTGACGTCATCTTCCTCCGACAGCCAGCATTCCTTGAGTAGCTTAAGGGGTCCTCTTACTTCATGGCCAAACAGTAGTTCAAAAGGTGAGAAGCCCAGTGATTCATTTGGAGATTCTCTTGCAGCAAATACAACGAATGGAAGACCTTTATCCCAGTCTTTCTGATGTTCCAAACAGTATTTCTTGAGCATCGATTTGAGTGTTTGATGATATCTCTCCAACGCTCCTTGGGTCTGGGGATGGTAAGCTGAAGACGTGATCTGGGTGATGCCCAACTCTTTCAGAGACTGCTTGAAAACATTTGACATGAAATTACTTCCCCGGTCTGACTGTACCTCCTTGGGCAGACCAAACTTTGTGAAGAACCCTAGCATTTCCTTAACCACGTTCTTTGCTGAGATATTTCTAAGTGGAATGGCTTCAGGATAACGAGTAGCCATATCAATCAGGGTCAACACATAAGAAAATCCTGAAGAAGTCTTAGGAAGAGGGCCCACAATATCCACCAACACACGGGTGAAAGGCGCCTCAAAAGGAGGAATGGGAACTAGAGGTGCAACCTTTTCGGTCTGATTACACTTCCCCACAACTTGACAGGTGTGACAAGACTTACAATACCAGGAAACATCCCTGAAGATACCTGGCCAGTAGAAGTGTTTCAAAATGCGTGCCACAGTCTTCCTCACTCCAAGGTGTCCTGCCAAACTGGAATCATGAGCCACTCTAATGATATCCTGCCTACAAACACGAGGGATGACAACTTGATGTACAACCTCCCATTCACAGTCGGCTGATGCTGTTGGGGGTCTCCACTTCCTCATAAGTACTCCTGACTTTATATAATAACAAGTAGAAGCACCGGCTGACTCTTCCTCACTGCAAGCAGAGTTAGCTAGACCTTTCAACTCAGGGTCAGCAACCTGCAACTCAACCAACTCTTGACGAGACAAATTATCAACACTACGGGGTACTGCCTCATCTGGTGAGTGGTCCAAATTAGCAAGAAAAGTGTCAGCTAGGATAACATCATCATCATTATTATCCTCTAAATCACCAGTAACTTTAGACTTAGCCCTAGTGACAGCACATGCAGGGAACACATCAGGGACATCACAATCCCGGGTCGCAGCCACTGGCTCACTAGACAACTGAGGAGCTGGACACACTTGACTTCCACCAATATCATTTCCAAGTAAGAAAGTTACACCTGACATTGGGAGTGTCTCAACCAACCCAACCATAACGGAACCATTAACAAAACCAGACTCTAAATTCACTCTGCACAGAGGGACAGAGAAGTAATTATTCCCTACACCTTGTAAGATTACAGTTTCATCAGAGGAATTAACATTAGAGCCTAGAACACTGGTCAGCATAAGGGATTGGCAAGCACCTGTATCACGATATATTTTAACTGATTTCCTGTCATTACTGTCCAGAGGACTGACAAAACCATCAGACAGGAAATTAGCACATGAACTCTTGAGAGTGTCACCCACGTTACTGCTCAAAAGAGGAGCTCCATCATGAGAATTTAAGTTACCCCTCAAAGCAGGTTCAGTTAACTCAGTTAAAGAATTCTGGGAACTCTCAAGGGTGGACACTAGACCAATTGACTGAATATTTAAAGACTCCTTTTTGTTCACATCACGCTGTCTCCTGAAACATTTCTCCGTAGTATGACCAAGCTTACTACAATAAGTACATTTACTTTTCTGAAATCTAGAGGTGAAGCTGGTATTTACTTCCTGAGAAACATCATCTTTATTCTCTTTCCTGTTACCTGTACTCTGAGTAGAGGCAACGTACTTACTCTCAGCTTTCCCTTTTTCTCTAGAATATCTCTTGTGAGTGAGAACATATTCATCAGCTAAAACTGCAGCATCAGACAAATTATCTATTCTTTTCTCATCAAGATATAGGCTTACATCTTTATAAATACACCTCTTGAAGTCCTCCAGCAAAATCATCTGCTTAAATTTACCAAAATCAGAATCTACATTCTTAGAATTTAACCACTGCTCTAACAGATCTTCTTTGATTTTTGCATACTCAACATGGGATTGCTTATCTTGCTTATAAGTTGTCCTAAATTTTACTCTATAAGCTTCAGGAACAAGCTCATAGGCCTTAAGAATCAAGCTCTTAACTACATCATAATTATCAGATTGATCCTGAGGCAAAGATGCATAAGTTACTTGAGCTTTACCGGTGAGAACAGTTTGAAGGAGTACTGGCCAATACTTTTTGGGCCAATTAAAACCTGTAGCTACCCTCTCAAACAACTGAAAATACTTTGTTAAATCAGATTCATTAAAAGGAGGGACAAGTTTAACATTTTTAGCCACATCAAAATCATCAGAGCTAGATGATCCAGTTCCACCTTGTTTCATGCGATACTCATGGTCTGCCTGAATCCTAGCAAGTTCAACTTGTGCGTGAAACTCAGCCTCCTTAACACAAGCCTCCTTAGCCTGAGACTCAGCCTCCTTAGCACGTGCTTGAAATTCAGCTTCCTTCACACGAGCCTCCTGCAGGGCTAGCTGTAACTTAGCTAATTCAATCTGCGTTTGCTCATTTGGAGGAGTTACATTAAACAAGCTTTCATTAATCATGTCAACAATTTGATCTTTAGAATGATGAGAGCGAACAGCAATTCCCAATTGTTGAGCAACAAGCTTAAGTTCATTCTTTGTTCTGTTTTCTACATCACACACTGTTTGCACATTTGACAAAAAATCTTTGGCTTCATCAAGTGTAGTAATAGTAGACATCATGAATAAGTAACAGTCACAAAATATCAAGCAATATCCTTATGATAATATCCTGAATATCCTGATATGAGGTCGCCAAATTTATGTTACGGAACAGAGAAAGATAATGTACACTTTAAGTGAGAATACTAAAAATCACTACTGTCCCGTAAAGTTCCAGGTTCAAAACAAAAGAGTTAGGTAAAATTACAAGTTAAAGTTTAATGCTCAAACTAACAACAAAACATTCAGGACTCATAAGGATAATGTAATGGCAAAAACAGGTTAAATATATGGTTAACTGCAATAGCCTCTATTAACATGAAATTAGCAAGAGTAAATTTACCTAAGTCAGCCCTGATAAAATGAAAATACACTGGGTAATGCTCAGTTAATGCAAGATAAATTATTACAGATACAAAATATTATTAAAACTGGCTGACAAAATGAATCCTACATAAATTACAAAAAACCTCACTAGGCCTACAAATCAACACCTTATGCTATACAGTACAAGGAAAAAATGCAATAACAGTTATACTCAAATTACGCAGCTGCTAGATGGTTGGAGACTTCCTGAGCACTCAATAATAACTGTACAGGGGAGGACAGAGATGTGAACAAAATGAGGAGTAGATCTAAGTGGCAATAATGCAGAGACTGAGCTCATTATATAGGGGCCAGCAGAGCTTGATACAACTTGTAAGAAGGACGCGCAAATGAAGCCATGGGGACAAAGAGTTGACAATCCCGCTCTGAACAACAGAAAGGACGACTTACTCTACTATAACGGTAGAAGGGGGGACTGAGGCAGAACACGCTCGTGATCAAACATGCAGCATACTGTGCGTTAAAATTACACAAAGGATGATGAAATCATAGGCTATGTAACACCTCCTCACAAAGAAAAAGAAATTTACAAAGGAAATTTCTTATTACTCTAAAACAATCTGTCTAAAGTCTAGATAAGCAATCTGCAATAACATTTTCTTTCCCCTTGACATGTTGTATGTCTAATGAATACTCCTGAAGAAGTAGACTCCATCTTGTCAATCTCTGATTTTTATCTTTAAACTTACTAAGGAATTTCAGTGGGTTATGATCGGTATAAATGACTATGGGGTCAAAACCAGAACACAAATAAAATGAAAAATGCTGTAAACCCAAAATCAAGGCCAAAAGCTCTTTCTCAATAGTTGAGTAGTTCTTTTGAGGTGGAGTGAACTTCTTACTGTAATAAGATACAGGGTGTTCAATACCCTGATCATCCTCTTGCAGCAAAACAGCCCCAGCTCCTGTATCACTTGCATCAACAGCCATCTTAAAAGGCTTAGCAAAATTTGGAGTAGCGAGCACTGGCTGACTTAATAGGATAGCTTTAAGTTTGTTGAAAGAGGATTCACAGTTATCGGTCCAGACAAATTTAACTCCCTTTTTCAGTAGGTCTGTAAGTGGTGATACAAGAATAGAAAAGTTAAGAACAAATCTCCTGTAATAACCTACCATTCCCAAAAATCTTTGTAGCTCTTTCCTACTTTTAGGTCTGGGAAGATCACTTATAACCTGAACCTTAGCTCCTGGTGGTGCAACATGTCCATCACCAATTACGTACCCAAGGTACTGAACTTTAGCTTGACCAAACTCACACTTTGATAAATTAGCTACAAGATTAGCCTGAACTAAACGCTCAAGAAATTTACTGACATGGCATAGGTGATCTTTCCAGTTGTCACTGAAGATTAATACATCATCAATATAAACAACACACCCTGCCAAACCCTCTGTTACAACATTCATGAGCTTCTGAAATGTGGCTGGTGCATTCTTCATACCATATGGCATTACAGAACATGCAAAAGTCTTTCCTAGTGTTACAAAACATGAGATCTCCCTAGCACGTTCAGTCATACGTACATGCCAGTATCCCTTTAACAAATCAAACTTACTTATGTACCTAGCCTTTCCGATCTTGTCTATGCAATCTTCCACGCGAGGGAGAGGGTAAGTGTCTGTTTTGGTTATCTGATTAACACGTCTGTAGTCGATGCAAAGCCGCTGTGACCCACCTGGCTTAGGGACTAGAGTGACAGGAGAACTCCACTCGCTCTGACAGGGCTCAATCATCTTGTGGTCCAACAGGTAGCCAAGCTCCTTCTGGATGAGAGGAACTTTCACTGGGTTCACACGGTAAGGAGGCAGTTTAATTGGCTTTGCATCTCCAACATCGACATCATGCATCAACACAGTGGTTCTTCCTGGAGTGGCACGGAACACTTGCGGGTACTCCTGCAGTAATGCCGAAAACTCCTGCCTTTCCTCGGGAGGTAGATGAGAAAGCTTAGTCTGGAGATCATTCATGATATCAGGATTCTTCCCCAAACTATCACTCAGGCTCATACTGCATGGGAGAGCTTCACTTGCAGACTCGGGTGGAACAGCTACAGTGCAGACTGGATTATTTTCGTCCCACCTGTGATATAACTTTAGCATGTTGATGTGACATAGTTGCTTGTTCTTTCTACGATCTGGTGTGGCGATGACATAGTTGACATCACTGAGTTTCTTCTCCACGAAATAAGGACCACTAAACTTGGCTTGAAGAGGTTGCCCATGAACCGGTAGCAGAATCAAAACCTGATCTCCTGGCTGAAAGTGGCGTAACCTGGACTTCTTATCATACCAAGTCTTCATCTTCTCCTGAGCAGCTCCTAAATTCTCTCTCGCCAGCTGTAAAGCAGTGGACAGCCGTTCTTTGAACTTCATCACATACTCCAGCAGGTTGACGTCATCTTCCTCCGACAGCCAGCATTCCTTGAGTAGCTTAAGGGGTCCTCTTACTTCATGGCCAAACAGTAGTTCAAAAGGTGAGAAGCCCAGTGATTCATTTGGAGATTCTCTTGCAGCAAATACAACGAATGGAAGACCTTTATCCCAGTCTTTCTGATGTTCCAAACAGTATTTCTTGAGCATCGATTTGAGTGTTTGATGATATCTCTCCAACGCTCCTTGGGTCTGGGGATGGTAAGCTGAAGACGTGATCTGGGTGATGCCCAACTCTTTCAGAGACTGCTTGAAAACATTTGACATGAAATTACTTCCCCGGTCTGACTGTACCTCCTTGGGCAGACCAAACTTTGTGAAGAACCCTAGCATTTCCTTAACCACGTTCTTTGCTGAGATATTTCTAAGTGGAATGGCTTCAGGATAACGAGTAGCCATATCAATCAGGGTCAACACATAAGAAAATCCTGAAGAAGTCTTAGGAAGAGGGCCCACAATATCCACCAACACACGGGTGAAAGGCGCCTCAAAAGGAGGAATGGGAACTAGAGGTGCAACCTTTTCGGTCTGATTACACTTCCCCACAACTTGACAGGTGTGACAAGACTTACAATACCAGGAAACATCCCTGAAGATACCTGGCCAGTAGAAGTGTTTCAAAATGCGTGCCACAGTCTTCCTCACTCCAAGGTGTCCTGCCAAACTGGAATCATGAGCCACTCTAATGATATCCTGCCTACAAACACGAGGGATGACAACTTGATGTACAACCTCCCATTCACAGTCGGCTGATGCTGTTGGGGGTCTCCACTTCCTCATAAGTACTCCTGACTTTATATAATAACAAGTAGAAGCACCGGCTGACTCTTCCTCACTGCAAGCAGAGTTAGCTAGACCTTTCAACTCAGGGTCAGCAACCTGCAACTCAACCAACTCTTGACGAGACAAATTATCAACACTACGAGGTACTGCCTCATCTGGTGAGTGGTCCAAATTAGCAAGAAAAGTGTCAGCTAGGATAACATCATCATCATCATTATTATCCTCTAAATCACCAGTAACTTTAGACTTAGCCCTAGTGACAGCACATGCAGGGAACACATCAGGGACATCACAATCCTGGGTCGCAGCCACTGGCTCACTAGACAACTGAGGAGCTGGACACACTTGACTTCCACCAATATCATTTCCAAGTAAGAAAGTTACACCTGACATTGGGAGTGTCTCAACCAACCCAACCATAACGGAACCATTAACAAAACCAGACTCTAAATTCACTCTGCACAGAGGGACAGAGAAGTAATTATTCCCTACACCTTGTAAGATTACAGTTTCATCAGAGGAATTAACATTAGAGCCTAGAACACTGGTCAGCATAAGGGATTGGCAAGCACCTGTATCACGATATATTTTAACTGATTTCCTGTCATTACTGTCCAGAGGACTGACAAAACCATCAGACAGGAAATTAGCACATGAACTCTTGAGAGTGTCACCCACGTTACTGCTCAAAAGAGGAGCTCCATCATGAGAATTTAAGTTACCCCTCAAAGCAGGTTCAGTTAACTCAGTTAAAGAATTCTGGGAACTCTCAAGGGTGGACACTAGACCAATTGACTGAATATTTAAAGACTCCTTTTTGTTCACATCACGCTGTCTCCTGAAACATTTCTCCGTAGTATGACCAAGCTTACTACAATAAGTACATTTACTTTTCTGAAATCTAGAGGTGAAGCTGGTATTTACTTCCTGAGAAACATCATCTTTATTCTCTTTCCTGTTACCTGTACTCTGAGTAGAGGCAACGTACTTACTCTCAGCTTTCCCTTTTTCTCTAGAATATCTCTTGTGAGTGAGAACATATTCATCAGCTAAAACTGCAGCATCAGACAAATTATCTATTCTTTTCTCATCAAGATATAGGCTTACATCTTTATAAATACACCTCTTGAAGTCCTCCAGCAAAATCATCTGCTTAAATTTACCAAAATCAGAATCTACATTCTTAGAATTTAACCACTGCTCTAACAGATCTTCTTTGATTTTTGCATACTCAACATGGGATTGCTTATCTTGCTTATAAGTTGTCCTAAATTTTACTCTATAAGCTTCAGGAACAAGCTCATAGGCCTTAAGAATCAAGCTCTTAACTACATCATAATTATCAGATTGATCCTGAGGCAAAGATGCATAAGTTACTTGAGCTTTACCGGTGAGAACAGTTTGAAGGAGTACTGGCCAATACTTTTTGGGCCAATTAAAACCTGTAGCTACCCTCTCAAACAACTGAAAATACTTTGTTAAATCAGATTCATTAAAAGGAGGGACAAGTTTAACATTTTTAGCCACATCAAAATCATCAGAGCTAGATGATCCAGTTCCACCTTGTTTCATGCGATACTCATGGTCTGCCTGAATCCTAGCAAGTTCAACTTGTGCGTGAAACTCAGCCTCCTTAACACAAGCCTCCTTAGCCTGAGACTCAGCCTCCTTAGCACGTGCTTGAAATTCAGCTTCCTTCACACGAGCCTCCTGCAGGGCTAGCTGTAACTTAGCTAATTCAATCTGCGTTTGCTCATTTGGAGGAGTTACATTAAACAAGCTTTCATTAATCATGTCAACAATTTGATCTTTAGAATGATGAGAGCGAACAGCAATTCCCAATTGTTGAGCAACAAGCTTAAGTTCATTCTTTGTTCTGTTTTCTACATCACACACTGTTTGCACATTTGACAAAAAATCTTTGGCTTCATCAAGTGTAGTAATAGTAGACATCATGAATAAGTAACAGTCACAAAATATCAAGCAATATCCTTATGATAATATCCTGAATATCCTGATATGAGGTCGCCAAATTTATGTTACGGAACAGAGAAAGATAATGTACACTTTAAGTGAGAATACTAAAAATCACTACTGTCCCGTAAAGTTCCAGGTTCAAAACAAAAGAGTTAGGTAAAATTACAAGTTAAAGTTTAATGCTCAAACTAACAACAAAACATTCAGGACTCATAAGGATAATGTAATGGCAAAAACAGGTTAAATATATGGTTAACTGCAATAGCCTCTATTAACATGAAATTAGCAAGAGTAAATTTACCTAAGTCAGCCCTGATAAAATGAAAATACACTGGGTAATGCTCAGTTAATGCAAGATAAATTATTACAGATACAAAATATTATTAAAACTGGCTGACAAAATGAATCCTACATAAATTACAAAAACCTTACTAGGCCTACAAATCAACACCTTATGCTATACAGTACAAGGAAAAAATGCAACAACAGTTATACTCAAATTACACAGCTGCTAGATGGTTGGAGACTTCCTGAGCACTCACAATAATAACTGTACAGGGGAGGACAGAGATGTGAACAAAATGAGGAGTAGATCTAAGTGGCAATAATGCAGAGACTGAGCTCATTATATAGGGGCCAGCAGAGCTTGATACAACTTGTAAGAAGGACGCGCAAATGAAGCCATGGGGACAAAGAGTTGACAATCCCGCTCTGAACAACAGAAAGGACGACTTACTCTACTATAACGGTAGAAGGGGGGACTGAGGCAGAACACGCTCGTGATCAAACATGCAGCATACTGTGCGTTAAAATTACACAAAGGATGATGAAATCATAGGCTATGTAACACCTCCCCACAAAGAAAAAGAAATTTACAAAGGAAATTTCTTATTACTCTAAAACAATCTGTCTAAAGTCTAGATAAGCAATCTGCAATAACATTTTCTTTCCCCTTGACATGTTGTATGTCTAATGAATACTCCTGAAGAAGTAGACTCCATCTTGTCAATCTCTGATTTTTATCTTTAAACTTACTAAGGAATTTCAGTGGGTTATGATCGGTATAAATGACTATGGGGTCAAAACCAGAACACAAATAAAATGAAAAATGCTGTAAACCCAAAATCAAGGCCAAAAGCTCTTTCTCAATAGTTGAGTAGTTCTTTTGAGGTGGAGTGAACTTCTTACTGTAATAAGATACAGGGTGTTCAATACCCTGATCATCCTCTTGCAGCAAAACAGCCCCAGCTCCTGTATCACTTGCATCAACAGCCATCTTAAAAGGCTTAGCAAAATTTGGAGTAGCGAGCACTGGCTGACTTAATAGGATAGCTTTAAGTTTGTTGAAAGAGGATTCACAGTTATCGGTCCAAACAAATTTAACTCCCTTTTTCAGTAGGTCTGTAAGTGGTGATACAAGAATAGAAAAGTTAAGAACAAATCTCCTGTAATAACCTACCATTCCCAAAAATCTTTGTAGCTCTTTCCTACTTTTAGGTCTGGGAAGATCACTTATAACCTGAACCTTAGCTCCTGGTGGTGCAACATGTCCATCACCAATTACGTACCCAAGGTACTGAACTTTAGCTTGACCAAACTCACACTTTGATAAATTAGCTACAAGATTAGCCTGAACTAAACGCTCAAGAAATTTACTGACATGGCATAGGTGATCTTTCCAGTTGTCACTGAAGATTAATACATCATCAATATAAACAACACACCCTGCCAAACCCTCTGTTACAACATTCATGAGCTTCTGAAATGTGGCTGGTGCATTCTTCATACCATATGGCATTACAGAACATGCAAAAGTCTTTCCTAGTGTTACAAAACATGAGATCTCCCTAGCACGTTCAGTCATACGTACATGCCAGTATCCCTTTAACAAATCAAACTTACTTATGTACCTAGCCTTTCCGATCTTGTCTATGCAATCTTCCACGCGAGGGAGAGGGTAAGTGTCTGTTTTGGTTATCTGATTAACACGTCTGTAGTCGATGCAAAGCCGCTGTGACCCACCTGGCTTAGGGACTAGAGTGACAGGAGAACTCCACTCGCTCTGACAGGGCTCAATCATCTTGTGGTCCAACAGGTAGCCAAGCTCCTTCTGGATGAGAGGAACTTTCACTGGGTTCACACGGTAAGGAGGCAGTTTAATTGGCTTTGCATCTCCAACATCGACATCATGCATCAACACAGTGGTTCTTCCTGGAGTGGCACGGAACACTTGCGGGTACTCCTGCAGTAATGCCGACAACTCCTGCCTTTCCTCGGGAGGTAGATGAGAAAGCTTAGTCTGGAGATCATTCATGATATCAGGATTCTTTCCCAAACTATCACTCAGGCTCATAGTGCATGGGAGAGCTTCACTTGCAGACTCGGGTGGAACAGCTACAGTGCAGACTGGATTATTTTCGTCCCGCCTGTGATATAACTTAGGATGTTGATGTGACATAGTTCCTTGTTCTTTCTACAATCTGATGTGGCGATGACATGGTTGACATCACTGAGTTTCTTCTCCACGAAATAAGGACCACTAAACTTGGCTTGAAGAGGTTGCCCATGAACCAGTAGCAGAATCAAAACCTGATCTCATGGCTGAAAGTGGCGTAACCTGGACTTCTTATCATACCAAGTCTTCATCTTCTCCTGAGCAGCTCCTAAATTCTCTCTCACCAGCTGTAAAGCAGTGGACAGCCGTTCTTTGAACTTCCTCACATACTCCAGCAGGTTGACGTCATCTTCCTCCAACAGCCAGCATTCCTTGAGTAGCTTAAGGGGTCCTCTTACGTCATGGCCAAACAGTAGTTCAAAAGGTGAGAAGCCCAGTGATTCATTTGGAGATTCTCTTGCGGCAAATACAACAAATGGAAGACCTTTATCCCAGTCTTTCTGATGTTCCAAACAGTATTTCTTGAGCATCGATTTGAGTGTTTGATGATATCTCTCCAACGCTCCTTGGGTCTGGGGATGGTAAGCTGAAGACGTGATCTGGGTGATGCCCAACTCTTTCAGAGACTGCTTGAAAACATTTGACATGAAATTACTTCCCTCGTCTGACTGTACCTAATTGGGCAGACCAAACTTTGTGAAGAACCCTAGCATTTCCTTAACCACGTTCTTTGCTGAGATATTTCTAAGTGGAATGGCTTCAGGATAACGAGTAGCCATATCAATCAGGGTCAACACATAAGAAAATCCTGAAGAAGTCTTAGGAAGAGGGCCCACAATATCCACCAACACACGGGTGAAAGGCGCCTCAAAAGGAGGAATGGGAACTAGAGGTGCAACCTTTTCGGTCTGATTACACTTCCCCACAACTTGACAGGTGTGACAAGACTTACAATACCAGGAAACATCCCTGAAGATACCTGGCCAGTAGAAGTGTTTCCAAATGCGTGCCACAGTCTTCCTCACTCCAAGGTGTCCTGCCAAACTGGAATCATGAGCCACTCTAATGATATCCTGCCTACAAACACGAGGGATGACAACTTGATGTACAACCTCCCATTCACAGTCGGCTGATGCTGTTGGGGGTCTCCACTTCCTCATAAGTACTCCTGACTTTATATAATAACAAGTAGAAGCACCGGCTGACTCTTCCTCACTGCAAGCAGAGTTAGCTAGACCTTTCAACTCAGGGTCAGCAACCTGCAACTCAACCAACTCTTGACGAGACAAATTATCAACACTACGGGGTACTGCCTCATCTGGTGAGTGGTCCAAATTAGCAAGAAAAGTGTCAGCTAGGATAACATCATCATCATCATTATTATCCTCTAAATCACCAGTAACTTTAGACTTAGCCCTAGTGACAGCACATGCAGGGAACACATCAGGGACATCACAATCCTGGGTCGCAGCCACTGGCTCACTAGACAACTGAGGAGCTGGACACACTTGACTTCCACCAATATCATTTCCAAGTAAGAAAGTTACACCTGACATTGGGAGTGTCTCAACCAACCCAACCATAACGGAACCATTAACAAAACCAGACTCTAAATTCACTCTGCACAGAGGGACAGAGAAGTAATTATTCCCTACACCTTGTAAGATTACAGTTTCATCAGAGGAATTAACATTAGAGCCTAGAACACTGGTCAGCATAAGGGATTGGCAAGCACCTGTATCACGATATATTTTAACTGATTTCCTGTCATTACTGTCCAGAGGACTGACAAAACCATCAGACAGGAAATTAGCACATGAACTCTTGAGAGTGTCACCCACGTTACTGCTCAAAAGAGGAGCTCCATCATGAGAATTTAAGTTACCCCTCAAAGCAGGTTCAGTTAACTCAGTTAAAGAATTCTGGGAACTCTCAAGGGTGGACACTAGACCAATTGACTGAATATTTAAAGACTCCTTTTTGTTCACATCACGCTGTCTCCTGAAACATTTCTCCGTAGTATGACCAAGCTTACTACAATAAGTACATTTACTTTTCTGAAATCTAGAGGTGAAGCTGGTATTTACTTCCTGAGAAACATCATCTTTATTCTCTTGCCTGTTACCTGTACTCTGAGTAGAGGCAACGTACTTACTCTCAGCTTTCCCTTTTTCTCTAGAATATCTCTTGTGAGTGAGAACATATTCATCAGCTAAAACTGCAGCATCAGACAAATTATCTATTCTTTTCTCATCAAGATATAGGCTTACATCTTTATAAATACACCTCTTGAAGTCCTCCAGCAAAATCATCTGCTTAAATTTACCAAAATCAGAATCTACATTCTTAGAATTTAACCACTGCTCTAACAGATCTTCTTTGATTTTTGCATACTCAACATGGGATTGCTTATCTTGCTTATAAGTTGTCCTAAATTTTACTCTATAAGCTTCAGGAACAAGCTCATAGGCCTTAAGAATCAAGCTCTTAACTACATCATAATTATCAGATTGATCCTGAGGCAAAGATGCATAAGTTACTTGAGCTTTACCGGTGAGAACAGTTTGAAGGAGTACTGGCCAATACTTTTTGGGCCAATTAAAACCTGTAGCTACCCTCTCAAACAACTGAAAATACTTTGTTAAATCAGATTCATTAAAAGGAGGGACAAGTTTAACATTTTTAGCCACATCAAAATCATCAGAGCTAGATGATCCAGTTCCACCTTGTTTCATGCGATACTCATGGTCTGCCTGAATCCTAGCAAGTTCAACTTGTGCGTGAAACTCAGCCTCCTTAACACAAGCCTCCTTAGCCTGAGACTCAGCCTCCTTAGCACGTGCTTGAAATTCAGCTTCCTTCACACGAGCCTCCTGCAGGGCTAGCTGTAACTTAGCTAATTCAATCTGCGTTTGCTCATTTGGAGGAGTTACATTAAACAAGCTTTCATTAATCATGTCAACAATTTGATCTTTAGAATGATGAGAGCGAACAGCAATTCCCAATTGTTGAGCAACAAGCTTAAGTTCATTCTTTGTTCTGTTTTCTACATCACACACTGTTTGCACATTTGACAAAAAATCTTTGGCTTCATCAAGTGTAGTAATAGTAGACATCATGAATAAGTAACAGTCACAAAATATCAAGCAATATCCTTATGATAATATCCTGAATATCCTGATATGAGGTCGCCAAATTTATGTTACGGAACAGAGAAAGATAATGTACACTTTAAGTGAGAATACTAAAAATCACTACTGTCCCGTAAAGTTCCAGGTTCAAAACAAAAGAGTTAGGTAAAATTACAAGTTAAAGTTTAATGCTCAAACTAACAACAAAACATTCAGGACTCATAAGGATAATGTAATGGCAAAAACAGGTTAAATATATGGTTAACTGCAATAGCCTCTATTAACATGAAATTAGCAAGAGTAAATTTACCTAAGTCAGCCCTGATAAAATGAAAATACACTGGGTAATGCTCAGTTAATGCAAGATAAATTATTACAGATACAAAATAGTATTAAAACTGGCTGACAAAATGAATCCTACATAAATTACAAAGAAACCTCACTAGGCCTACAAATCAACACCCCATGCTATACAGTACAAGGAAAAATGCAACAACAGTTATACTCAAATTACACAGCTGCTAGATGGTTGGAGACTTCCTGAGCACTCACAACAATAACTGTACAGGGGAGGACAGAGATGTGAACAAAATGAGGAGTAGATCTAAGTGGCAATAATGCAGAGACTGAGCTCATTATATAGGGGCCAGCAGAGCTTGATACAACTTGTAAGAAGGACGCGCAAATGAAGCCATGGGGACAAAGAGTTGACAATCCCGCTCTGAACAACAGAAAGGACGACTTACTCTACTATAACGGTAGAAGGGGGGACTGAGGCAGAACACGCTCGTGATCAAACATGCAGCATACTGTGCGTTAAAATTACACAAAGGATGATGAAATCATAGGCTATGTAACACCTCCCCACAAAGAAAAAGAAATTTACAAAGGAAATTTCTTATTACTCTAAAACAATCTGTCTAAAGTCTAGATAAGCAATCTGCAATAACATTTTCTTTCCCCTTGACATGTTGTATGTCTAATGAATACTCCTGAAGAAGTAGACTCCATCTTGTCAATCTCTGATTTTTATCTTTAAACTTACTAAGGAATTTCAGTGGGTTATGATCGGTATAAATGACTATGGGGTCAAAACCAGAACACAAATAAAATGAAAAATGCTGTAAACCCAAAATCAAGGCCAAAAGCTCTTTCTCAATAGTTGAGTAGTTCTTTTGAGGTGGAGTGAACTTCTTACTGTAATAAGATACAGGGTGTTCAATACCCTGATCATCCTCTTGCAGCAAAACAGCCCCAGCTCCTGTATCACTTGCATCAACAGCCATCTTAAAAGGCTTAGCAAAATTTGGAGTAGCGAGCACTGGCTGACTTAATAGAATAGCTTTAAGTTTGTTGAAAGAGGATTCACAGTTATCGGTCCAAACAAATTTAACTCCCTTTTTCAGTAGGTCTGTAAGAGGTGATACAAGAATAGAAAAGTTAAGAACAAATCACCTGTAATAACCTACCATTCCCAAAAATCTTTGTAGCTCCTTCCTACTTTTAGGTCTGGGAAGATCACTTATAACCTGAACCTTAGCTCCTGGTGGTGCAACATGTCCATCACCAATTACGTACCCAAGGTACTGAACTTTAGCTTGACCAAACTCACACTTTGATAAATTAGCTACAAGATTAGCATGAACCAAATGCTCAAGAAATTTACTGACATGGCATAGGTGATCCTTCCAGTTGTCACTGAAGATTAATACATCATCAATATAAACAACACACCCTGCCAAACCCTCTGTTACAACAGTCATGAGCTTCTGAAATGTGTCTGGTGCATTCTTCATACCATTTGGCATTACCGAACATGCAAAAGTCTTTCCTAGTGTTACAAAACATGAGATCTCCCTAGCACGTTCATTCATAGGTACACGCCAGTATCCCTTTAACAAATCAAACTTACTTATGTACCTAGCCTTTCCGATCTTGTCTATGCAATCTTCCACGCGAGGGAGAGGGTAAGTGTCTGTTTTGGTGATCTGATTAACACGTCTGTAGTCGATGCAAAGCCGCTGTGACCCACCTGGCTTAGGGACTAGAGTGACAGGAGAACTCCACTCGCTCTGACAGGGCTCAATCATCTTGTGGTCCAACAGGTAGCCAAGCTCCTTCTGGATGAGAGGAACTTTCACTGGGTTCACACGGTAAGGAGGCAATTTAATTGGCTTTGCATCTCCAACATCGACATCATGCATCAACACAGTGGTTCTTCCTGGAGTGGCACGGAACACTTGCGGGTACTCCTGCAGTAATGCCGACAACTCCTGCCTTTCCTCGGGAGGTAGATGAGAAAGCTTAGTCTGGAGATCATTCATGATATCAGGATTCTTCCCCAAACTATCACTCAGGCTCATACTGCATGGGAGAGCTTCACTTGCAGACTCGGGTGGAACAGCTACAGTGCAGACTGGATTATTTTCGTCCCGCCTGTGATATAACTTAGGATGTTGATGAGACATAGTTGCTTGTTCTTTCTACGATCTGGTGTGGCGATGACATAGTTGACATCACTGAGTTTCTTCTCCACGAAATAAGGACCACTAAACTTGGCTTGAAGAGGTTGCCCATGAACCGGTAGCAGAATCAAAACCTGATCTCATGGCTGAAAGTGGCGTAACCTGGACTTCTTATCATACCAAGTCTTCATCTTCTCCTGAGCAGCTCTTAAATTCTCTCTCGCCAGCTGTAAAGCAGTGGACAGCCGTTCTTTGAACTTCCTCACATACTCCAGCAGCTTGACGTCATCTTCCTCCGACAGCCAGCATTCCTTGAGTAGCTTAAGGGGTCCTCTTACTTCATGGCCAAACAGTAGTTCAAAAGGTGAGAAGCCCAGTGATTCATTTGGAGATTCTCTTGCAGCAAATACAACAAATGGAAGACCTTTATCCCAGTCTTTCTGATGTTCCAAACAGTATTTCTTGAGCATCGATTTGAGTGTTTGATGATATCTCTCCAACGCTCCTTGGGTCTGGGGATGGTAAGCTGAAGACGTGATCTGGGTGATGCCCAACTCTTTCAGAGACTGCTTGAAAACATTTGACATGAAATTACTTTCCCGGTCTGACTGTACCTCCTTGGGCAGACCAAACTTTGTGAAGAACCCTAGCATTTCCTTAACCACGTTCTTTGCTGAGATATTTCTAAGTGGAATGGCTTCAGGATAACGAGTAGCCATATCAATCAGGGTCAACACATAAGAAAATCCTGAAGAAGTCTTAGGAAGAGGGCCCACAATATCCACCAACACACGGGTGAAAGGCGCCTCAAAAGGAGGAATGGGAACTACAGGTGCAACCTTTTCGGTCTGATTACACTTCCCCACAACTTGACAGGTATGACAAGACTTACAATACCAGGAAACATCCCTGAAGATACCTGGCCAGTAGAAGTGTTTCCAAATGCGTGCCACAGTCTTCCTCACTCCAAGGTGTCCTGCCAAACTGGAATCATGAGCCACTCTAATGATATCCTGCCTACAAACACGAGGGATGACAACTTGATGTACAACCTCCCATTCACAGTCGGCTGATGCTGTTGGGGGTCTCCACTTCCTCATAAGTACTCCTGACTTTACATAATAACAAGTAGAAGCACCGGCTGACTCTTCTTCACTGTAAGCAGAGTTAGCTAGACCTTTCAACTCAGGGTCAGCAACCTGCAACTCAACCAACTCTTGACGAGACAAATTATCAACACTACGGGGTACTGCCTCATCTGGTGAGTGGTCCAAATTAGCAAGAAAAGTGTCAGCTAGGATAACATCATCATCATCATTATTATCCTCTAAATCACCAGTAACTTTAGACTTAGCCCTAGTGACAGCACATGCAGGGAACACATCAGGGACATCACAATCCTGGGTCGCAGCCACTGGCTCACTAGACAACTGAGGAGCTGGACACACTTGACTTCCACCAATATCATTTCCAAGTAAGAAAGTTACACCTGACATTGGGAGTGTCTCAACCAACCCAACCATAACGGAACCATTAACAAAACCAGACTCTAAATTCACTCTGCACAGAGGGACAGAGAAGTAATTATTCCCTACACCTTGTAAGATTACAGTTTCATCAGAGGAATTAACATTAGAGCCTAGAACACTGGTCAGCATAAGGGATTGGCAAGCACCTGTATCACGATATATTTTAACTGATTTCCTGTCATTACTGTCCAGAGGACTGACAAAACCATCAGACAGGAAATTAGCACATGAACTCTTGAGAGTGTCACCCACGTTACTGCTCAAAAGAGGAGCTCCATCATGAGAATTTAAGTTACCCCTCAAAGCAGGTTCAGTTAACTTAGTTAAAGAATTCTGGGAACTCTCAAGGGTGGACACTAGACCAATTGACTGAATATTTAAAGACTCCTTTTTGTTCACATCACGCTGTCTCCTGAAACATTTCTCCGTAGTATGACCAAGCTTACTACAATAAGTACATTTACTTTTCTGAAATCTAGAGGTGAAGCTGGTATTTACTTCCTGAGAAACATCATCTTTATTCTCTTGCCTGTTACCTGTACTCTGAGTAGAGGCAACGTACTTACTCTCAGCTTTCCCTTTTTCTCTAGAATATCTCTTGTGAGTGAGAACATATTCATCAGCTAAAACTGCAGCATCAGACAAATTATCTATTCTTTTCTCATCAAGATATAGGCTTACATCTTTATAAATACACCTCTTGAAGTCCTCCAGCAAAATCATCTGCTTAAATTTACCAAAATCAGAATCTACATTCTTAGAATTTAATCACTGCTCTAACAGATCTTCTTTGATTTTTGCATACTCAACATGGGATTGCTTATCTTGCTTGTAAGTTTTCCTAAATTTTACTTTATAAGCTTCAGGAACAAGCTCATAGGCCTTGAGAATCAAGCTCTTAACTACATCATAATTATCAGATTGATCCTGAGGCAAAGATGCATAAGTTACTTGAGCTTTACCGGTGAGAACAGTTTGAAGGAGTACTGGCCAATACTTTTTGGGCCAATTAAAACCTGTAGCTACCCTCTCAAACAACTGAAAATACTTTGTTAAATCAGATTCATTAAAAGGAGGGACATGTTTAACATTTTTAGCCACATCAAAATCATCAGAGCTAGATGATCCAGTTCCACCTTGTTTCATGCGATACTCATGGTCTGCCTGAATCCTAGCAAGTTCAACTTGTGCGTGAAACTCAGCCTCCTTAACACAAGCCTCCTTAGCCTGAGACTCAGCCTCCTTAGCACGTGCTTGAAATTCAGCTTCCTTCACACGAGCCTCCTGCAGGGCTAGCTGTAACTTAGCTAATTCAATCTGCGTTTGCTCATTTGGAGGAGTTACATTAAACAAGCTTTCATTAATCATGTCAACAATTTGATCTTTAGAATGATGAGAGCGAACAGCAATTCCCAATTGTTGAGCAACAAGCTTAAGTTCATTCTTTGTTCTGTTTTCTACATCACACACTGTTTGCACATTTGACAAAAAATCTTTGGCTTCATCAAGTGTAGTAATAGTAGACAACATGAATAAGTAACAGTCACAAAATATCAAGCAGTATCCTTATGATAATATCCTGAATATCCTGATATGAGGTCGCCAAATTTATGTTACGGAACAGAGAAAGATAATGTACACTTTAAGTGAGAATACTAAAAATCACTACTGTCCCGTAAAGTTCCAGGTTCAAAACAAAAGAGTTAGGTAAAATTACAAGTTAAAGTTTAATGCTCAAACTAACAACAAAACATTCAGGACTCATAAGGATAATGTAATGGCAAAAACAGGTTAAATATATGGTTAACTGCAATAGCCTCTATTAACATGAAATTAGCAAGAGTAAATTTACCTAAGTCAGCCCTGATAAAATGAAAAATACACTGGGTAATGCTCAGTTAATGCAAGATAAATTATTACAGATACAAAATAATATTAAAACTGGCTGACAAAATGAATCCTAGATAAATTACAAAAAACCTCAATAGGCCTACAAATCAACACCCCATGCTATACAGCACAAGGAAAAAATGCAACAACAGTTATACTCAAATTACACAGCTGCTAGATGGTTGGAGACTTCCGGAGCACTCACAATAATAACTGTACAGGGGAGGACAGAGGTGTGAACAAAATGAGGAGTAGATCTAAGTGGCAATAATGCAGAGACTGAGCTCATTATATAGGGGCCAGCAGAGCTTGATACAACTTGTAAGAAGGACGCGCAAATGAAGCCATGGGGACAAAGAGTTGACAATCCCGCTCTGAACAACAGAAAGAACGACTTACTCTACTATAACGGTAGAAGGGGGGGACTGAGGCAGAACACGCTCGTGATCAAACATGCAGCATACTGTGCGTTAAAATTACACAAAGGATGATGAAATCATAGGCTATGTAACAACTGGTACTCACGCCGATGAGAAGGGTTTCAAAACGATTGATATTTTTTCTAAAATATTAATATGTATTCACTGTCAGGCTAAGTGTTCAATGCTGTAGTACGATACATTCTCTGTCGAGTCGCCTGCGTTTTGGTCACACTTTTTTCACCATCGTATCCTTGGCAGGAATCCATCCAGATGAATTCCAAATGCCCGTGGTATCGTTGGCAATTTTACCACGTTACCGTTCCGATTTACCATTGTATCCTTGGCAAACCTGGTATGAAGTGCCGTGTGATAGCCTTCGGCTGCCAGGATCTTGTCTTAAGTTTTTTATTATGATCACGTTGGCTTCATTCATGTCGTAGGCCTTGGCAATGTCAACTTTCCTCTCCCCTTTCTTCTTGCTCTCGATGCTTTCTAGCTTGGTGGCCTGAGGGAGGTGCCGACGCTTCTTGGGGTTCTCGGAAGGCTTCCTAGGTATCGTGAGCCGGGTAAAATGCAGTAACAAGGGCAGAAAATGCTGGAAGAAAAAAGCACCTTCCAATGCAATTATGCGACTGAGTGGCTCTGTGGCGGGAGAAATGTAAACAAAACATCAGGTGACACCAGAAGCGTTTTTAATTGGGCGGGATCACGATCACGTCACGATAGCGGGCGGGGAAGGCTACTTGATCAGAAGTTTTTCATTGGCTATCATCATCATGGGAATGTCCAGTATAGCCGTGCTGGACCGGGGATGATCGTGCTAGAGTGAACTCTGCGGATTTGGCCCACTTCTCGGAGCTCTGTTCGTGTTATGCTAACACACTCGTGTTGCAGTAATTAAATCGTATTAATACTAATTAATTGCTCACTGTGCTGGCCTCGAATCGTGCTGGACTAACGCGTGCTGGATGCGAGGGTACTGTATATAAATAAATATATATATATATATATATATATATATATATATATATATATATATATATATATATATATATATATAGACAGATAGATAGATAGATAGATAGATATAGATAGAGATATATGTATATATATATATAGATATATATATAGATATATATATATAGATATATAGATATATATAGATGTATATATATATATATATAGATATATAGATATATATAGATGTATATATATATATATATATATAAATATATATATATATATATATACTTATAGATAGATAGAGAGACAGATAGATAAAGACAGATAGATAGATAGACAGATAGATAGATATATTTATATATATCAATCGGTAGAGAGGTGGCCTGCAGTCCTAACGGACCCAGGTTCGAATCCCGGCTGGGGCAGGGAACAGTTTAAGGATTTGAATTTCATTAAATCAGGCTTTACTGATCTACCAGAAGACTCGCCGACATGTAAAAATACCCCCGCTAATACCAATACACCAGTTCTGTATGAGACAGCCCTAGCATGTATTCAATATGGACGGTGGGTGTTAGCGCCGAAGTGGGGACATGTAGAAGTGTATGGTATGTAGGAGGACTGCTGGACCTTGATAGCAGGCTGTGAAGCCTATGCCCAGAGTCGGACACATATATATATATATATATATATATATATATATATATATATATATATATATATATATATATATATATATATGGAGCCTCTGTGGTAAATTGTGCGTTTTTGTACACTTGAGAACGAGGGTTCGCGTCTCGCCAGGGTAATGAACTTTGGGAGCGTTTTCCCAGTCACGTACTGCTTTGGGAGACATAAGGGGCGCTGTGGTTGAACCAGTGTCGCATACTATAGAGTATACTTGCACCCAGTCGGCTTGCATGGGCCGATTACACTTAGTTCTAAGACTACATACACATCCAAAGTCTCTCCAACACTACAATTACACTTACAAGTACTTTCCACCTTACATACAATCTCTACCAGACAGCCTAAGCTACTTCGTAGAGATACATAGGCTGTATCATTCCCACTTCCGTCGGGATAGGCCGGTCCTGCAGTGGATACTCAAACGGCTGATAATAATACATATATATATATATATATATATATATATATATATATATATATATATATATATATATATATATATATATATATATATTACATGTCCGACTCTGGGCAAAGGCTTCAGGGCCTATTTCTTGGGGGCAGTGACCTACTCCAAGGCCCAGTAGTCCACTTCGGCGCTAACACCCACCATCCATATTGAATACATGCTAGGGCTGTCTCATACAGGACTGGTGTATTGGTATTAGCAGGGGTATTTTTGCGACAAGTCGGCGGGTCATCTGGTAGATCAGGAAAGTCTGCTTTTTAAGAAATTCAAATTTTTAAACTGTTCCCTGCCCAAGACGGGATTCGATCCTGTGTCCATTAGGACTGCAAGCCGCCTCTTATATACCTGGAAACGATTTACTACGCTAGGTGGTAACCATATAACCAAATTTTGGCGCCTGGTGGTTTAGTAGGTAATTATTGCGCTCCAATCGGATTGAGCCGATGAGGGTTTATATCCAAGGGATGGTTGGGGTTGATTGCTCATGTAATGCCACTCGGGGATGAGTGAGGCTGGTAACTCTCATCTTACATGTCGGGACCAACTGCCTAGCCCCGGGCTCCTACGCTCCTCATGAGGCAATCCTACGATGATGGATGGATGGATGGATATATATATAGATAGATAGACAGACAGATAGATAGATAAAGATGTAGATAGATAGAGATAGATAAAATCACACACACACACATGCAAAACTATATATATATATATATATATATATATATATATATATATATATATATTGTTATGCTGCGTACTCAAGGCTCAAGCTCTCGTTTCCTGAGTATGAGTAACTGATCTGGGGTTCTCTTCAAGACCGGGTCTAGAGCATGCAACATGAGGAACCTGGCTCAAAAACACAGGTTAACGAACTTTACACCTATATTGTCACTTAAACATACAGTACCAGACACAATACAAATACGCAGATTAAGCACACTAGGATGGATACAAAGGATCATAGTTGGGCTACAGGTGACATGGTAGCTGTAGGTGTCGTCCAGGTGTGGAAGTGGTCGCGTCAGACATACACTCTCTTAAGGGGCATGGGACCTCTGTCGTGGGCCGGGTCATCCGGTGTGGGTTGCTAGGCAGTGTGGAGGGAGGCCTTTCCCTGGTGGGGCCTCAGTGGGTGTGTCGGCCCTCAGGACTGGGGCCAAACAGGGTGAGCAGGCACGCTGCCTTCTGCCTGCCCCTCGTGGAGGACGGCTTACCGGCTGGTCTAGGAAGGTCTCGGCCGGGAGTCCTGGGGGCGTTCCTTGATGGCTGGGGGGTTGCAGCCTCACCTTGGTTGAAAGGCAGTCAGAGGCTGCCTGCGGCGTCTCTTCCTCTGGGAGTCTGGCAGCAACAGGTGAAGTAGGGGCACTGGCTGCAGTGAGTATATCCCCGGGCTCACTATGGGGCCATTCCATATCATCTCCAGCTGCAACTCCACTGGAGAGCTAGCTCTGTCCCTTGTTGTGTTGGGAGAGCAAGAGGGACGTCCCACTCGGCCTCTGGAGGAGTGGGGCGAGCAAGGGGTGTTACCCTTGAGAGGCATCGTAGGGGTAGCAGACGAGGGAAGTACAGTGGCTGCTCCCTCCCCGACAGGCACAGTGGGTGCCACCATGGTTCTGCAGGACCCTGGGACTGCAGGTGAGAGGAGGACAGTGGCTGACCTCTCTCCGGCGATCACAGTGGGTGTCACCAGTCATGGTCCCTATGGGGGCAGCAGATGAGGGAAGTGCAATGGCCGTTCCCTCCCCAGTGGGCACAGTGGGCACTGGCGTGGTTCTGCCTTGCCCTGGGACTACACGTGAGAGGAATACAGTGGCCATCCTCTCCCAGGAGAGCACAGTGGGGGTCGTCGCAGTCCTGCTTGGAACTGCAGGTGAGGGAAGGACAGTGGCCGTTCCCTCCCTGAGGAGCACAGTCGTCGCCGCAGTCCTATAGGGGGTAGTAGGTGAGAGGAGTACAGTGACCGCCCTCTCCCCGATAAGCACAGTGGGCATCGTCGACGTCCTACTTGGGACTGTTGTTACACAAGTCCCACCCCGATCCTAGGGAATGCTGGTCTGGCTCGAGAGTAGTGTGGTGGGGTGGTGTACCTCCCATGGGCTCCATTGAGGGGAAGAGGGGTATATGGTGGCAGGGGATGTATGCCCGTCTCACTCGGGCCCTTTTCACGCCTCCCTGTGGTCTCCCCTTGGTACTGGTATTTCACCACCATCGCAGCTGGAAAAGTCACTTCCCCGTGGCTGGTGGTGATAGGTGTCAGAGGTAGCAGTCTTGCGGGTTGGCATGAAGCAGTGGAGGAGGGAGGTCCAGTGCTGCATGAGTAGATTTGGCTCTTGGTGAGGATGGTATATTACCTCGAGGGTGGAGATCTGCGTAGTCCTTTGCAGAAGACGCAGAAGTTGTGGTGTCTCTCGGAGGCAGTGTTTCTTCCCCTGGGCAGGGGTCCAGAGTACGTGGTGGATCTTCATTTCTGTCCGTTGTGACTGGCCAGTGACTCTGGGCTGAATGCTGAAGATGGGTGAGGTGACCTGGTGAGGGTGGGGAGTTCTTGGTCTGAGTGGTGGAGTTTTTGTGTTAGGTGGTGAGGGTGTGGTGGTGGTCGACAATGGGGAGCTGGTGTGGGGTCTGGTGTAGAACGTGGGTGTGGAATGATGAGTGAGTGAAGATGAGGGGCTTGTGGGTGTAAGGTGGCCTGTCCTAGGGGTGGAAGGGGTGAGGGCAGGTGTAGATGGTGTGGAATGCTATGCTAGTCATGGGGTGAAGTGGCTGGGAGTGGGTAGGGGGATTCCTGGTTAGGTGGAGGGCCATTGTGTCCAGTGGTGGCAGTGCAGTGATGAATGTTGGGGTGGGAGGTGAGGTTGCTGGGGGTGAGTGGGGGGTCTGTGGTAAGGGTGTGGAGTTGGTGGAGGGTATGGTGGGGGGTGGGATTGTGGAGGGGGGAATGAGTGAGGATGAGGAGTGTGATGGTGTGAGATAGCAGGTGTATGGATCAGTTGTGTGATCGAGGAAGGCAGGTGGTGATGCGGCATGCTGGGTGGCGAAGTGAGTGTGGCATGGTAGAGAGGTGGTGGGTGGGGGGCACAAGAGATGCATGTGGCGATTGCGGTATGTGCTTGGAGTGTTGCGATATTGGTTGGAGGAGACCGTGTGGCGGCCTTGGGTAGCTGTTTTCCATCAGGCAACTATAAGTCGTTCCTGTATGTCATGAGTAAAAAAGTTCCACGTATCTATGGAGATCAGGTGGTATTCTCCTTAGTAGCGGTGCACCTTTTGGGGGGGGGGGTGCCCTGGGTATTCTGGGCTGTGTTAGTGAAACTGTGCGGGTGGGTGGTGTCCATGATTTTGGGGGTTGTGCCGGATTCATCAGGCCTCAGCTCACTGTCCCAATGTGTTGTGGGATGGTGCGAACAGCGAGAAGATGCCTGACAAGTTGAACATCTCTGTCAAAGTCTCCCATTGGGTCAGAGATTGTAAAATGTTCTCTTATGGTGCTGGGGAGGATCCTCAACAGGGTGTTGAAGATGTGTTGTTCCTGGGTGTCCACGTCAGCCTCCAAGTAAGCGGCGGTGATGAGTCACCTGGCCTGGTTGAGTGTGTCATCCAGGTTGCCATCGTAGGTGAGGGTATCAAGCTGGGATAAAGTGACGACTTTCCTTAGTGAAGGCACGACTGCTCGAGTCACGATTTGTGTGAACTGCGCCCATGTCAGCTCCAGGATGATCTTCATGGTGATGCTTGAGACTGCTTTTCCCAGGTAGGGTAGACTTACTGTTAACTTCTCCCTGTTGTGCTCGAATCTGATGTCCCATACTAGTCAAATCATGCACATGTATGTCTATGTTGCACTGTTCAGGGTTGAATTTTGGCAGTTGCATGTGTGGTTTGGCCGCCAGTTTGTTAGACTTTCCCTTTCGTTCCTCGTTGCTCTCTGACCGGATCTAGAACCACCACAAGCCACCAGTGTTATGCTGCATACTCAAGGCTCAACCTCTTGTTCCCTGAGTATGAGTAACTGATCAGGGGTTCTCTTCAAGACCGGGTCTAGAGCATGCAACAAGAGGAACCTGGCTCAAAATCACAGGTCAATGAACCTTACATGTATATTGTCACTTAAACATACAGTACCAGACACAATACGGTTGGGCTGATTAAGCACACTAGGAGGGATACAAAGGATCAGAGTTGGGCTACACGTGACATGGTAGCTGTAGGTGTCGTCTAGGTGTGGGAGTGGTCCCGTTAGGCATGAGCTTTCTTAAGGGGCATGGGACTGCTGTCTTTGGCCGGGTCATCCGATGTGGGCTGCTAGGCAGTGTGGAGAGAAGCCTTGGCCTGGTGGGGCCTCAGTGGGTGTGTTGGCCCTCAGGACTAGGGCCAAACAGGGAGAGCAGGCACGCTGCCTTCTGCCTGCCCCTGGTGGAGGACGGCTCACTGGCTGGTCTGGAAAGGTCTCAGCCAAGAGTCCTGGGGGCGTCCCTTGATGGTTGGGGGGGCTGCAGCCTCGCCTAGGTTTAAAGGCAGTCAGGGGCTGCCTGCGGCGTCTCTTCCTCTGGGAGTCTGGCAGCGACAGGTGAAGTAGGGGCACTGGCTGCAGTGAGTATATCCCCGGGCTCACTATGGGGCCATTCCAGATCATCTCCAGCTTCAACTTCACTGGAGAGATAGCTCTGTCCCTTGTTGTGTTGGGAGAGCAAGAGGGACGTCCCACTCGGCCTCTGGAGGAGTGGGGCGAGCAAGGGGTGTTACCCTTGAGGGGCGTCGCAAGGGAAGCAGACGAGGGAAGTATAGTGGCCGTTTGCCACCATGGTTCCGTAGGACCCTGGGACTGCAGGTGAGAGGAGGACAGTGGCTGTCCCCTCCCCGGCAAGCACAGTGGGTGTCACCACAGTCATGGTCCCTATGGGGGCAGCAGATGAGGGAAGTGCAGTGGCCATTCCCTCCCCAATGGGCACAGTGGGCACTGGCGTGGTTCTGTCATGCCCTGAGACTACAGGTGAGAGGAGTACAGTGGCCATCCTCTCCCAGGTGAGCACAGTGGGCATCGTCGCGGTCCTGCTTGGAACTGCAGGTGAGGGAAGGACAGTGGCCGTTCCCTCCCCAAGGAGCACAGTCGTCGCCGCAGTCCTATAAGGGTAGTAGGTGAGAGGAGTACAGTGACCGCCCTCTCCCCGATGAGCACAGTGGGCATCGTCGAGGTCCTACTTGGGACTGTTGTTACACAAGTCCCACCCCGATCCTAGGAAATGCTGGTCTGGCTCGAGAGTAGTGCGGTGGGGTGGTGTACCTTCCATGGGCTCCATTGAGGGGAAGAGGGGCACATTGTGGAAGGGGATGTATGCCCGTCTCGCTCAGGCCCTTTCCACGCCTCCTGGTGGTCTCCCCTTGGTGCTGGTATTTCACCACCATCGCAGCTGGAAAAGTCACTTCCCCGTGGCTGGTGGTGGTAGGTGTCAGAGGTAGCAGTGTGATGGGTTGGCATGAAGTGATGGAGGAGGGAAGTCCAGTGCTGCGTGAGTAGATTTAGCTCTTGGTGAGGATGGTATATTACCTCGAGGGTGGAGGTCTGCGTAGTCCTTTGCAAAAGATGCGGAAGTTGTGGTGTCTCTCGGAGGCAGTGTTTCTTCCTCTGGGCAGGGGTCCAGAGTACATGGTGGATCTTCATTTCTGGCCATGGTGACTGGCCGGTGACTCCGGTCTGATTGCCAGAGATGGGTGAGGTGACCTGGTGGGAGTGGGGGGTTCTTGGTTTGGGTGGTGAGGGTGTGGTGGTGGTCAACAATGGGGAGCTGGTGTGGGGTCTGGTGTAAAACGTGGGTGTGGAGTGATGAGTGGGTGAAGGTGAGGGGCTTGTGGGTGTAAGGTGGCCTGTCCTAGGGGTGGCGGGGGTGAGGGCAGGTGTAGATGGCATGGAGTGCTGGTCACGGGGTGAGGTGGCTGGGAGTGGGTAGGGGGTTTCCTGGTTAGGTGGCAGGGCCTTTGTGTCCAGTGGTGGCGGTGTTGTGGTGAATGTTGGAGTGGGAAGTGAGGTTGCTGGGGGTGAGGGTGTGGAGTTGGTGGAGGGTATGGTGGGGGGTGTGATTGTGGAGGGGGAAGTGAATGAGGATGAGGAGTGTGATAGTGTGAGATAGCAGGTGCATGGATCAGTTGTGTGGTCGGGCAGGCAGTTGGTGGTGTGGCTTGATGGCTGGGGAAGTGAGTGTGGCATGGTAAAGAGGTGGCAGGTGGGGGGCAGAAGAGATGCACATGGCGATTGCGGTATGTGCTTGGAGTGTCATGATATTGGATGGAGGAGACCGTGTGGCTGCCTTGGGTAGTTGTTTTCCATCAGGCAACTATAAGTCTTTCCCATGTCATGAATGAGGCACCGATGAATACATGCTGAAAACTCCCACGTATCTATGAAGATCAGGTTGGTATTCTCCTTAGTAGCGGGGCACCTTTTCGGGGGGGGTGCCCTGGGTATACTGGATTGTGTTGGTGAAACAGTGCTGGTGGGTGGCGTCGATGGCTTTGGGGGTTGTGCCGGATTCATCAGGACTCTGCTCACTGCGCTGATGTGTTGTGGGGTGGTGTGAACAGCGAGAAGCCGCCTGACAAGTTGAACATCCCTGTCAAGGTCTCCCGTTGGGTCAAAGATTGTAAAATGTTCTCTTGTGGTGCTGGGGAGGATCCTGAACAGGGTGTTGAAGATTTGTTGTTCCTGGGTGTCCGCATCAGCCTCCAGGTAAGCGGCGGTGACAAGTCACCTGGCCCGGTTGAGCGTGTCACCCAGGTTGCTGTCATAGGTGAGGGTGTCAAGCTGGGATAAAGTGACGACTTTCTCTAATGAAGGCGTGACTCTTTGAGTCACGATTTATGTGAACAGCACCCATGTCAGCTTCGGGATGATCATGGTGATGCTTGAGACTGCTTTTCCCAGGTGGGGTAGACTTACTGTTAACTTCTCCCTGTCATGCTCGAATCTGATGTCCCATACTAGTCAAATCATGCACATGTATGTCTATGTTGCACTGTTCAGGGTTGAATTTTGGCAGTTGCATGTGTGGTTTGGCCGCCATTTTGTTAGACTTTCCCTTTCGTTCCCCGTTGCTCTCTGACCGGATCTAGAACCACCACTAGCCACCAGTGTTATGCTGCATACTCAAGGCTCAACCTCTTGTTCCCTGAGTATGAATAACTGATCTGGAGTTCTCTTCAAGACTGGGTCTAGAGCATGCAACAAGAGGAACCTGGCTCAAAAACACAGGTCAATGAACCTTACATGTATATTGTCACTTAAACATACAGTACCAGACACAATACGGTTGGGCTGATTAAGCACACTAGGAGGGATACAAAGGATCAGAGTTGGGCTACACGTGACATGGTAGCTGTAGGTGTCGTCTAGGTGTGGGAGTGGTCCCGTTAGGCATGAGCTTTCTTAATGGGCATGGGACTGCTGTCTTTGGCCGGGTCATCCGATGTGGGCTGCTAGGCAGTGTGGAGAGAAGCCTTGGCCTGGTGGGGCCTCAGTGGGTGTGTTGGCCCTCAGGACTAGGGCCAAACAGGGAGAGCAGGCACGCTGCCTTCTGCCTGCCCCTGGTGGAGGATGGCTCACTGGCTGGTCTGGAAAGGTCTCAGCCAAGAGTCCTGGGGGCGTCCCTTGATGGTTGGGGGGGCTGCAGCCTCGCCTAGGTTTAAAG
Source organism: Coenobita brevimanus (assembly GCF_032717465.1). NCBI lineage: Eukaryota > Metazoa > Arthropoda > Malacostraca > Decapoda > Coenobitidae > Coenobita > Coenobita brevimanus. The sequence goes on along the minus strand of NC_137000.1, from coordinate 16,825,373 downwards.
GCAGTCAGGGGCTGCCTGCAGCGTCTCTTCCTCTGGGAGTCTGGCAGCGACAGGTGAAGTAGGGGCACTGGCTGCAGTGAGTATATCCCCGGGCTTACTATGGGGCCATTCCAGATCATCTCCAGCTTCAACTTCACTGGAGAGATAGCTCTGTCCCTTGTTGTGTTGGGAGAGCAAGAGGGACGTCCCACTCGGCCTCTGGAGGAGTGGGGCGAGCAAGGGGTGTTACCCTTGAGGGGCGTCGCAAGGGAAGCAGACGAGGGAAGTATAGTGGCCGTTTGCCACCATGGTTCCGTAGGACCCTGGGACTGCAGGTGAGAGGAGGACAGTGGCTGTCCCCTCCCCGGCAAGCACAGTGGGTGTCACCACAGTCATGGTCCCTATGGGGGCAGCAGATGAGGGAAGTGCAGTGGCCATTCCCTCCCCAATGGGCACAGTGGGCACTGGCGTGGTTCTGTCATGCCCTGAGACTACAGGTGAGAGGAGTACAGTGGCCATCCTCTCCCAGGTGAGCACAGTGGGCATCGTCGCGGTCCTGCTTGGAACTGCAGGTGAGGGAAGGACAGTGGCCGTTCCCTCCCCAAGGAGCACAGTCGTCGCCGCAGTCCTATAAGCGTAGTAGGTGAGAGGAGTACAGTGACCGCCCTCTCCCCGATGAGCACAGTGGGCATCGTCGAGGTCCTACTTGGGACTGTTGTTACACAAGTCCCACCCCGATCCTAGGGAATGCTGGTCTGGCTCGAGAGTAGTGCGGTGGGGTGGTGTACCTTCCATGGGCTCCATTGAGGGGAAGAGGGGCACATTGTGGAAGGGGATGTATGCCCGTCTCGCTCAGGCCCTTTCCACGCCTCCTGGTGGTCTCCCCTTGGTGCTGGTATTTCACCACCATCGCAGCTGGAAAAGTCACTTCCCCGTGGCTGGTGGTGGTAGGTGTCAGAGGTAGCAGTGTGATGGGTTGGCATGAAGTGATGGAGGAGGGAAGTCCAGTGCTGCGTGAGTAGATTTAGCTCTTGGTGAGGATGGTATATTACCTCGAGGGTGGAGGTCTGCGTAGTCCTTTGCAAAAGATGCGGAAGTTGTGGTGTCTCTCGGAGGCAGTGTTTCTTCCTCTGGGCAGGGGTCCAGAGTACATGGTGGATCTTCATTTCTGGCCATGGTGACTGGCCGGTGACTCCGGTCTGATTGCCAGAGATGGGTGAGGTGACCTGGTGGGAGTGGGGGGTTCTTGGTTTGGGTGGTGAGGGTGTGGTGGTGGTCAACAATGGGGAGCTGGTGTGGGGTCTGGTGTAAAACGTGGGTGTGGAGTGATGAGTGGGTGAAGGTGAGGGGCTTGTGGGTGTAAGGTGGCCTGTCCTAGGGGTGGCGGGGGTGAGGGCAGGTGTAGATGGCATGGAGTGCTGGTCACGGGGTGAGGTGGCTGGGAGTGGGTAGGGGGTTTCCTGGTTAGGTGGCAGGGCCTTTGTGTCCAGTGGTGGCGGTGTTGTGGTGAATGTTGGAGTGGGAAGTGAGGTTGCTGGGGGTGAGGGTGTGGAGTTGGTGGAGGGTATGGTGGGGGGTGTGATTGTGGAGGGGGAAGTGAATGAGGATGAGGAGTGTGATAGTGTGAGATAGCAGGTGCATGGATCAGTTGTGTGGTCGGGCAGGCAGTTGGTGGTGTGGCTTGATGGGTGGGGAAGTGAGTGTGGCATGGTAAAGAGGTGGCAGGTGGGGGGCAGAAGAGATGCACATGGCGATTGCGGTATGTGCTTGGAGTGTCATGATATTGGATGGAGGAGACCGTGTGGCTGCCTTGGGTAGTTGTTTTCCATCAGGCAACTATAAGTCTTTCCCATGTCATGAATGAGGCACCGATGAATACATGCTGAAAACTCCCACGTATCTATGAAGATCAGGTTGGTATTCTCCTTAGTAGCGGGGCACCTTTTCGGGGGGGGTGCCCTGGGTATACTGGATTGTGTTGGTGAAACAGTGCTGGTGGGTGGCGTCGATGGCTTTGGGGGTTGTGCCGGATTCGTCAGGACTCTGCTCACTGCGCTGATGTGTTGTGGGGTGGTGTGAACAGCGAGAAGCCGCCTGACAAGTTGAACATCCCTGTCAAGGTCTCCCGTTGGGTCAAAGATTGTAAAATGTTCTCTTGTGGTGCTGGGGAGGATCCTCAACAGGGTGTTGAAGATTTGTTGTTCCTGGGTGTCCGCATCAGCCTCCAGGTAAGCGGCGGTGACAAGTCACCTGGCCCGGTTGAGCGTGTCATCCAGGTTGCCGTCATAGGTGAGGGTGTCAAGCTGGGATAAAGTGACGACTTTCTCTAATGAAGGCGTGACTCTTTGAGTCACGATTTATGTGAACAGCACCCATGTCAGCTTCGGGATGATCTTCATGGTGATGCTTGAGACTGCTTTTCCCAGGTGGGGTAGACTTACTGTTAACTTCTCCCTGTCATGCTCGAATCTGATGTCCCATACTAGTCAAATCATGCACATGTATGTCTGTGTTGCACTGTTCAGGGTTGAATTTTGGCAGTTGCATGTGTGGTTTGGCCGCCATTTTGTTAGACTTTCCCTTTCGTTCCTCGTTGCTCTCTGACTGGATCTAGAGCCACCACTAGCCACCAGTGTTATGCTGCATACTCAAGGCTCAACGTCTTGTTCCCTGAGTATGAATAACTGATCTGGAGTTCTCTTCAAGACTGGGTCTAGGGCATGCAACAAGAGGAACCTGGCTCAAAAACACAGGTCAACGAACCTTACCCGTATATTGTCACTTAAACATACAGTATCAGACACAATACAATTGGGCAGATTAAGCAAATTAGGATGGATATGAAGGACCAGAGTTGAGCTATGGGTGACATGGTTGCTGTAGGTGTCATCCAGGTGTGGGAGGGGTCCCATCGGACGTGTGCTCTCTCAAAGGGCATGGGATTGCTGTCTTGGCATGGGTCATCAAGTTTGGACTGCTAGGCAGTGTGGAGGGAGGCCTTTCCCTGGTGGGGCCTCAGTGGGTGTGTTGGCCTTCAGGACTGAGACCAAACAGGGCGAGCAGGTGCTTTGCCTTGCGCCTACCCTTGGTGGAGGATGGTTCGCCAGCAAGTCTGGGAAGGTCTCAGCCGGGAGTCCTGGGGGCATCCCTTGATGGCTAGGGGGCTGAGGCCTCACCTTGGTTGCCATCAGGGGCTGCCTGCGGGGTCTCTCCCACTGGGAGTCTGGCAGCGATGGGTGAAGTAGGGGCACTGGCTACAGTGAGTGTATCCCCAGGCTCACTAAGGGGATGCTCCAGATCCTCTCCAGCTGCAACTCTGGTGCAGAGCAAGCTCTGTCCCTTGGGGTGTGGGGAGAGTGAGTGGGACGTCCCTCTCGGCCTCTAGAGGGGTGAGGCGAACAAGGGGCATTACCCTTGAGGGGCATCACAGGAGTTGCAAAAGGGGAAGTACAGTGGCCGTTCCCTCCCCAACAGGCACAGTGGGCTCCGCTGCATTTCCAAAGGACCCTGAGACTGAAGGTAAGAGGAGGACAGTGGCCGTCCTCTCCCCTGCGAGCACAGTGGATATCACCACAGTTCCGCTCCCAGCAGGGCCTGCAGGCGAGGTAAGGGTAGTGGCTGTTCCCTCCCCGATGAGCACAATGGGCGTCGTTGTGGTCATGCCTGGAACTGTAGGTACAGTGGTAAAGTGTGAGTTTTCGTACACTGAAGAACGAGAGTTCGCGCCCTGCCAGGGTAATAAACTTTGGGAGCATTCTTCTGGCCACATACTGCTTGGCGGACATAAGGGGTGCTGTGGTTGAACCAGCTGCTTGCCCCCAGTCTGCTTGTGCAGGCTGATTACACTTGGTTCACAGACTACATACACATCCAAAGCCATTCCAACACAACAGTTACACTTACAAGCACTTCTGACCCTACATACAATCTCTACCAGAGAGCCTAAGCCACTTGGTAGAGATACATTGGCCGTATAATCCCAACTTCGGTCGGGATAGGCCGGTCCTGCAGTGGACACTCAAACGGTTGATGAGATAAGATTATATATATATATATATATATATATATATATATATATATATATATATATATATATATATATATTTTGTCACTGGCATAGTTACCCCAGTAGCGAATGGGTGAAATAGAAGATAAGATGATAATGAAAGGAGTGAGAAGCGACCTGTTAAGAACATTAAATCTTATCTCTTGTCAGTTTTGCTGCTTGTAAAGGGTAACCCTCGTCCCCAGCTGCGTTTACTTAGCGGTCACTGGACTGATAACACACCAGATGTTTTGCTCACAAATTACGCAGAAAATCCCTCTTGTCCTTGAACTGTGGGTGTAGCTTATAGCGTGGGAGGAGCTAAAAGAGAGTATTTGCCAATAGAAGTCTAAATAACATTTGCTCTGCCTTCTTAACCCGAGGTATCCCGTCAACGTATGGGTACGTCAGAACATTTTGTCACTGCCAGTCCCGTCTACGTACTGGTATGCCACGCAATTGTAATGCTCATAATTTGCACAATTTTCAAATCTCGCGCTTGATTTTGGGTGCATAGGGTTGGGAGACCTTCCCCTACCTGCCACCAGGCAGGGACACTCGGTGACCCCGCGCGACCTGTGCTCGCCTTTGGCTCGGTCATTCACCTGTTAGCAGTGACCTAGGTCAGACAAGGTGCACAGAGGTCTCTTAGAGGAGGAAATTCAAGCCACCCTGGACACCTTCACAGGCGACAGTGATTCACCCCTCAATGACGAGGTGGGAGACAAGGATTATTTCCAACCAGAGGAGGAGGAAAGTAGCAGCAGTGATGAGGAGGTCCTGTCCCCGAGGAAGTGGCGCTACGTCACCTATTGTGCCACTAGAGAGGGCCAGCCTGCACCAAAACATCGTGCAATAACCTCTCTGCAGCCCGTATGTGATGTGGAGCCCAAAACCGAGGACGAGGACAGAGCCGTGGGACGTGCTGCCACGTGGTACGGTAGCGAGATCATCACACATCGTGGCCCCGAGCGCACAGCATGTCGTTCTATCTGGTATGGGCCTAGTGTTTTAGTTGGGGAGGGTGGAAGTGGCGTGGAGGGAGTAGGGAGTGAAATCGAAAGTGTAAGGGCGGTCATTGAAAGTGAGAGTGGCGGGAGTGAGTCATCGCTCTCCCGTGGTAGTGTGAGGCAGCAGAGCGTATCACGTGGGCCAGTGAGGGTGTGTGGTGAATCACGTGGTGTGGTGATGGAGCTGGGAGGTGAGGAGGAGCCACTCTCCAGCACGCCTTATGCTCCCCAATATTCCTGGACTTCCTCCCCACAGCCCCCTGATGTTCCCCAAGGCCGTTAGGGTAAGGGAAAGGGGAAGGGTAAAGGCCAAGGGAAGAGGAGTGCAAGTGGGGAAGCCCTCCGCACTCCTCCTCCCAAAGCTCCCCCACCAGCATCTCCTCCCCACCCCGACAAAGGAGACGATGGGGATGATGGGGTAGAGGGTAGTGTGAGTTGGAATTAGGAAGATGGCAGTGATTTCTCTACCATCATTCACCCCTTCACTGAGCAGAGGCGTGCTGGCTGCACGGCTCCAGGGATTCACCGTTGCTCCACCAGGCTGGATTTTTTCCACCTGTTCTTCTGTGAGGGTTTTGTGGAGCAGATTGTGGAACAAACCAACCGTTTTGCTAGCAGCCAGCACAGTGAGAGTGAACGACTGGGCACAAGGAACAGGCATTCGATCATTTATGAGTACCCTGTCTCCCTCGCAGAAGTGTTTTTTTTTTTTTGCCCTGGTACTTTTGATGGGTATTGTACGTAAGAACAGAATTCCGTCATACTGGACAACGGACCCTATCATGCAGACACCTATATTTGGCAAGATCATGAGCCGTAATCAGTTTCATCAAATTCAAAGCCACCTCCACTTTTACGATGCTGATGATCCTGCCAGTGCAAATGACACCGATGAGGCGAATTAGGTTGGTTTTTGATCACCTACGGCAAACATTCCGTTCCTCATTTTATCCCTATAGAGATCTTATCATAGACGAGAGTCTCGTGTTGTGGAGAGGCAATATTTCCTTTCGCCAATATATAACCAGCAAAAGGCACCGTTTTAGGTTCAAGATCTTTGTTATGTGTGACTGTAGGACTGGTTATGTGCAAGACATAGTCTTGTACACCAGTGCACAGACACCAGTGCACAGACAGACATAATAGAAGATCGGAGTATTGGACTGTGGAGCAGTGGTAAAGACAATGATTGAAGACTGCCTTCATCGTGGTCACGTCCTCTACCTGGATAAATGGCACACTAGCCCTCTTCTCGATCGTTATCTACACCTGCATGACACGGGACTCTGTGGTACCTTCAAGGTGAACCGGCGTCACATGGTCAAGGTGGGGCAGAAACTAGAAAAAAATGAGGTGGTCTTCATCAAGGCTAACAACATCCTAGCTGCAGTGTGGAACCACAACAAAGAAGTCTGCCTCTTGTCCACGGTTCACCGCCCATTGATGCACCGTACAGAGTCAGTGGATTACCGGACTGAGAGGAAGCGCTACATCTGGAAACCTGAGTGTGTGCTGGATTATAACATCAACATGCGGCTGGTGGACCAGTCTGACTCCATGACATCCACTCTCGAGTGTGCCAGGACCACGATGAAGTGGTACAAGAAGCTCTTCTTTCACCTGCTATATATAACTGCCCTCAATTGCCCCCACCTGCACGCCATGACAACAGGAGTGCAGGAAACCTTTGAAGGGTTTGTGAGGGAGCTTGGACGTGAGATTATAGCCAAGTATACGGTCGAGAGGCCCCAACAACGCACACGCACTGCCCCTACCGGCCAAACTCCCCTGAGAATTTCCGCCCGCCATTTTCCCACTCCTATACCTCCCCAGCCATATAGACCTAGGCCCCATCGCAGGTGTCATGTGTGTGGTAATTCCCGTCTGAGACCCACCACTCAGAGAAAAGACACCCGCTATGAGTGCGTTGAGTGTAACGTGGGTCTCTGCATTCACCCTTGTTTCAGTGAATATCACACCTTGATGCAGTACATGGTGTGAATGTGATATGACGCTCATGCTCAGGAAGAAACGCGACATACAGACGCTGAGTGTAATTATAAGGCCCGTAAATATGTAAATAGTAGTATAAAAGTGGAAATGGGTGTAATGTAAGTGGAAAATTGTTATGTAAGTGCATAAATATATTCTAAGTCGAAACATTGCTAACAAGTGTATGTAGATGCGATATTCTGACGCTCAGTGTAATAAATAAGGCCCGTAAATATGTAAATAGTAGTATAAAAATGGAAACGGGTGTAATGTAAGTGGAAAATTATTCTGTAAGTGCATAAATATAATCTAAGTTGAAACATTCCTAGCAAGGGTATATAGATGAGATATTATGACGCTCCGTGGAATAAATTAGGCCCGTAAATATGTAAATAGTAGTATAAGGTGGAAACGGGTGAAATGTAAGTGGGGAAGTATACTGGAAGTGAAGAAATAAAGTATAAGTTGAAACACGAGTGGTAGCGAGTGTGCTTGTTACGTGAATATGCGCTAGGATTTAGCTAAATATCCTCGTAAGGAATGTAAATAAGTGAAAACATTTACATTGGTTGAAAAATGGTATAATGTCATGGAAACAATAATATGAAAGTAAAGAAAATGTAATGTATGTTGAGAGAAGAGTCATAGCGAGTGCGCTGAGTAGGCAGATATGCGCAATAGTTATGCTAAATATCATCGTAATGAATGTAAACAGCTGAAAACATTTACATAAAGTCGAAAATGGTAAAATGTCACTGAAACAGTATTATACAAGTAGAAAAAATGATATGTTTCCTGAAACAAGAAACTTAGCAACTAGCGTCTAACCAATATGACCAAACTCGCTATGCTCGCGCGATGGAACAATGCTTATTTTTCCTATATATCTCATTGAAAACCATTATATTGTTGTTGTGATTGTTTATTAGTTCCAAATCAATAAATGTAGATGTGTTCTTTGTTGTTTCTCCCAAAATACCTACCACAGAAAAAGTGAGAGCCTGACACGTCAGTGACAGAATACGATACCTGATGCGGGGAGGCTCACCTGTTCTGACCACTTATGGACCCTGGTAAGCCCTGTCTTGGTGATTTTCCTTTGTTTCTCAACAAAAGCTGAGGTTTTAACCCAAAGAAAGTTTTTCCAAAATAGCTCGAGATACGGGGGTATCGGAGGGGGGAAATTGGTCGGGACGTGACGGGTTAATGGCACGTCACTGCTGTAACTTCGCCATTGGCTCCCCTTGGTAGCAGGTGCCTCTGTTGTTTCGGTATGGACAGAGATTATTTTTAAGACAGCCTAGTGGTTAATTAGCTGAGAAAGGCGGAGTAAGGCTCCTTTATAAGGTCAAGGAAAATGTGAAGAGACACATTTTGTCTCGTTTTGTACAGACACACATTTAATCTCATTTTGTACACACATTCCTGTACACATTTTTGTACACATTTTGCTTCATTTACTGTCACGTTACACTTTTGTCACATCGTGTTGCAATTTTCCCCAACACTACTCACTGCGTGAGTTTGAATACAAAACACACTGTTTGTGCAACATTTCCCATTTTTGGTTCACTCCTCCATTTACACTAGTGTGTGATTTATATCTGGATTTAATCTTCAAAGTCTCCACGTTTCCTCACTGAGTGTATTCTGGTAAGGTAAGAAATAACTTGTTTTATATTTGTATCCTGAGGCCTATATGAATCCTCCTTTTTGTAAAACTAACCCTGGTTTCTTATTCGGTTGTGTGTGTTATAGTGTACAATAAAGTTAAGTTAGTTTTCTTGCAAGCTTTACCTTATCCCTTTTGGTGCTTAATTAAGAGTTAAGAGTGCACCGTAATATCCACCCCCATAACAATTTGGCGACCTCCTGGCCAGGATAGCTCTGTAACATAATATTGACAACCTTCACCACATACACAGTGCTTACTCTTACCTACTTAATTATAATCAGTAATCATGGCCCTAATGAAAGATAATGATGTGAAAGAATTTTTGGATTCTATGCCTTCCCCAACCAGAGTGAAAACACTCACAAAACACGAGCTCATATTGTTTGCCCAGGCCTTACAGTTGAGATTTTCTGCCTCAGTCACTAAGACTAAGTTACTTTATTTAATATTGGACACCATGTTTGAGCAAAGTGAGTCCTCCATGGCTAGTTCTGAGCCATTTGATATTATACAAGGTGTTGACCCTGAGCCTTTGGCATCGGAGATACGTGGCCCTAGTGATTTTTCTGCTCATGATACTGGTGACAAAGTGCAACTTGAGTTAGCCAGAATTAAGCTGAGGGAACTAGAAGTGCAAGCAAAAATGAGAGAACAAGAATGGAATGCCAAATTGAAGGAAATAGAATTACAGGCTCAAATGAGACAAAAGGACATGGATCACGAATTCAGACTGAAGCACCCTGATAGTTTACCTAGAGCTAGCAGTTCATCTGCCAAGGAATCTTTTGATGTTCCTAGGAACATTAAGCTAGTACCTACCTTTAATGAGCAAGATGTCACTAAGTATTTCCATATGTTTGAAAAGGTGGCAGTTCGTCTCTCGTGGCCAAAAGACTCTTGGACAGTACTGCTGCAGAGTGTTTTGAAAGGAAAGGCTCAAGAGGCTTATATTTCTTTATCTGTTGATCAAAGTGCTAACTATGATTGTTTAAAAGATGCCATTTTCAAAGCATATGAACTCGTGTCAGAGGTATATAGGCTTAAATTTAGATCCACCTTTAAAAAGAAAGATCAGACTCATGTGGAATATGCTAGAGTACTCACAGCCTTATTTGATCAGTGGTTGCATTCTAAGAAAGTTGATGATTTCTGTAAACTTAAAGAATTAATAATCTTGGAGAACTTCACTGGTAAGATAGATAGGGATGTGGCTACATACCAAGTGGAAAAAGATTTAGATACCCTAGCTGAGGCTGCTGTTGTAGCAGATAACTATAGTATAATTCATAAGCATGAACGTAAGCCTCAGTTATTTGTTAAGGGTAGGAGAGTGAACCAACCAGTTTTTGTGAACCCTTCTTCTGGTAAGGGCAAGTTAATGTCAAGTGACATTAGTGGGAACACTGCAACCCCAGAGCATGTTAGTTCTAAGAAAGTAAGTAGGACAGTGTTGCCAGAGGGTCAAGAAAAAGTGTCAGGTTTTGCCACTGTTGCCAGAAAACGGGGCACTTGGAGGATTGGTGCTGGAAAAAACGAGGGAAAGGTTCCTCTGTAAAACCTGCTTCTTTGGTAAACTCTTGGGGATCTTTTGACACCAACAGAGAGCAGCCACCCACAGATATTGTTAGCGGTAGTCAGACACAACCCCTGCAGGTGCATATTGTTGATAAGGCCAGAGTGGAGCCGTCAGTGGTGGATAGACAGACTCCTGTAGAGTCATTGTTAGACACTAGTAAGGCTGGGGCAGTTCAGCCGTTAGGTTCAGGTGAGATTGGTAATAAGACTCCATCAGAGTGTCCTCCCCCACACAGTACTCAAAGTGACTCCTCCCCAGGTCATTTATTTGCTAACTTTATTTCTAAGGGGTTAGTTTCAGTTGATGGAAAAGGTGGTAAGGAAGTCACTATACTTAGAGACACAGGAGCTTCGCAGTCACCAATGTTGAAGGGGATTGTTGATGTAGCTGACCCTAATGAATGTGTCTTGCTGCAGGGTATAGCTGAGTTTGTGTCTGTTCCACTAGTTGAGGTGAAGCTCCAGTCAGAGTTAGTTACTGGTTCAGTGCGTGTGGGTGTTGTTGACCAGCTTCCTGTACAAGTGGTCACTTTCCTTTCGGGTAAGGACTTGGTGGGAGGACAGGTGAGTGCTGTTCCCTGCGTGTCAAAAACTCCCTTGAGTGAGGATAGGACTTAATAGTTGGAAGATACATGTCCTAAATTGTTTCCCGCATTTGCTTTAACTAGAGCTATGACAGCAAAAGCCAACCATGACAACGTTGACAGTAATGGCATGTGGCAATGCCGATGATGATATTGGGCTTGGTGATACCTTTTTTGCCCAGTTAAATGACTCAGAGGTTGATGATTCTCCCTAGACTGGTGCAAGTGCAAAGTTAGCTGATATGCAAAGATCTGATCCAGAGATTGCCACTTTAATTGACTCAGCAGTTAGGGAAGATGAATCTGAGTCTGAATTGACAGAGTGTTATTATTTAAGGCCAAATGACGTGTTAATGAGAAGATGCAGACCTCCTAGTGTTGCTCATGATAACGAGTGGGAGACTGTACATCAGGTGGTGGTTCTAAGACCCTATAGGCAAAAAAATTATATCCATTGCTCATGACTCTTTAGCAGGTCACTTGGGATGAGGAAGACTCTCTCCTGCATCTGACAGCATTTTTACTGACCTGGAATCCGTCGAGATGTCTCCCGGTTCTGTAGGTCATGTCACACCTGTCAGCTAGTCGGTAAGAGCAATAAGATCATCCCTAAGGCTTCTTTGATTCCTCTACCTGTGTTTGAGGCCCTATTCACTAGAGTCCTTGTGGACATTGTTGGCCCTTTACCTAAGACCTCTTCAGGCCACCAGTACATCCTCACAATGTTAGACATGGCCACTAGATATCCTGACATCATTCCCTTGAGAAATATTTCAGCTAAATTGGTTGTAAAAGAGATGCTAACCTTCTTTACCCGTTTTGGTCTCCCTAAGGAAGTGCTGTCGGATCAAGGTAGTAATTTTAATTCCAAACTGTTCAGACAATCCCTTAAGGAGTTAGGAATCTCCCAGATCACTTCCTCAGCATATCATCCTCAGAGTCAAGGTGCATTAGAGAGGTATCACCAAATTTTGAAGAGTATGCTCAGAAAACTATGTGTTGATGAAAAGGAATGGGACAAGTGTTTGCCTTTCCTGCTTTTTCCAACTAGAGAGGCACCGAGCGAGTCCTTTTCTACTCCCCATTTCAATTAATCTTTGGCCATGAAGTAAGAGGTCCTCTTAAACTCCTCAAAGAACAATGGGTCAAGGATGATGACTAGATTATGTGTCAAAATTTAAAGAAAGACTGGCCTATAGTATGGAAGTAGCCAGGGCACACTTGGAGTCCTCTCAGAAGATGAAGAGGTGGTATGACCACTCTAAGAAAGTTAGGCACAGAGTGTTTCACCCAGGCGATCAAGTTCTTGTCTTCCTTCCCATTCATGGTCAGCCTCTGCAGGCAAGTTTTTCAGGCCCTTATCTAGTGGAAAAGAGGGTAGGTGAAGTAAATTATGTCATTTTAACCCCAGACCGGAGGAAGGAACGAAGATTGTGGCATGTGAATATGTTGAAGGAGTACCACAGGCGAGACGTGGACCCCCCAGTGCTGCAGGCGTGGTGTTGGCTGTCGAGTTGGCGGACCCCCCTAGTGCTGCATGCGTGGTGTTGGCTGTCGAGTTGGCGTAGGACGAGGGCTGCCCTTTGGCTTTGGACCAGATGACCAGTTGGAGAGAAAATCAGGAAGCTTGGAGTACACTGACTAATAAACTCTCCCACTTGGCTGCAGAGCGGTGTGCTGAGCTTGTTGCCCTTCTCAGGAAGTTCCCTGATGTCTTCCGGGACACCCCAGGACGGACGGAAGTGGCGCTGCACGACATGGACGTTGGAGATGCCAGCCCTGTAAAGCAGTCCCCCTACCGGGCAAGTCCTCAGAAGCAGACCATCATTCGAGAGGAACTGAACTACATGTTGCAGCAGGGGTTAATCGAGTCCTGTCAAAGTGAGTGGTGCTCCCCGGTCATAGCGGTTCCTAAACCCGATGGGTCACATCGTTTTTGTATTGATTATCATAAAGTCAACTCCCTTACCAAGACTGATACTTACCCATTTCCAAGAGTAGATGATTGTGTGGACAAAAAATTAGATTTACAACATGTATCACAAAATTAGATTTAATGAAGGGATATTGGCAAGTCCCACTCACAGAAAGGGCCCAAGAAATTTCCTGTTTAGTGGTTGATGGCAGGACTTATAAATGTAAGGTCATGCCCTATGGCATGAAGAATGCTCCTGCCACCTTCCAAAGGCTGATGAATGATTTCACCAAGGATGTTGAGAATTGTGTTACTTACTCTGATGATGATATTTTTAGCAACACCTGGGAACAACACTTGAGCCAACTAGATGTCTTGCTTCTGAGACTGTCCTCTGGTAATTTAGTGCTTAATTTAGCTGAATGTGAATTTGTGAGGGCTCGAGTGCAGAACCTAGGTTATGTGGTCGGTTTAGGCCAAGTGAGTCCACTTGATGTTAAAGTTCAGGCCATTGTCAATTCCCCTCAACCCAAAAATAAAAGAGAGTTGCAAAGATTCTTGGGAATGGTAGGGTACTACAGACGTTTTGTCCTGAACTTCTTTGATCTTGTAGCTCCCCTCACTGATTTGTTAAGAAAAGGAGTCAAGTATGAGTGGAAGCCAGAATGTGAGGAAGCCTATTCTAAAGTCAAAGCTATCCTGTCAAGTCACCCCGTGCTTCAAGCTCCCAATTTTGATAAACCCATTAAATTAGCTGTTGATGCCAATGGCCTAGGGGCCGGCGCAGTTTTGCTTCAGGATAATGATGAAGGCTTTGAGATGCCTGTGTGCTATTTTAGTAAAAAGTTTAATAAGGCCCAGAGAAATTATTCAGCTATTGAGAAAGAACTTGCACTCATACTTGCCCTTCAACACTTCTCTGTATATGTTGGTCCAGGGTCAGGTGAAGTTGTAGTGTACACTGATCGCCACTCTCCGAAATTTTTGTCCCGATTTAAGGACAAAAGTCTTAGATTGACCAGCTGGGTCTTATTTTTGCAATCATACTTCCTTGATGTAAGACATGTAAAAGGTGTTAATGTTTTAGCAGATTACCTGTCCAGAACTTGACTGTACAGTATCCAGAAATTTCCCCTTGGGAAATTTCTTCTCTCAGGAAGGGAGGTGTCACTAGCATAGTTACCCCAGTAGTGAATGGGTGAAATAGAAGATAAGATGATAATGAAAGGAGAGAAAAGCGAGCCGTAAAGAACATTAACTCTTTTCTCTTGTCAGTTTTGCTGCTTGTAAAGGGTAACCCTCGTCCCCAGCTGCGTTTACTTAGTGGTCACTCTACTGATAACACACAAGATGTTTTGCTCACAAATTATGCAGAAAATCCCTCTTGTCCTTGAACTGTGGGTGTTGCTTATAGCTGGGAGGAGCTAAAAGAGAGTATTTGCCAATAGAAGCCTAAATAACATATGCTCTGCCTTCTTAATGGCACGTCACTGGTCTTGTGTAATTTGTGTAACTTCGCCATTGGCTCCCCTTGGTAGCAGGTGCCTCTATTGTTTCGGTATGGACAGAGATTATTTTTAAGACAGCCTAGTGGTTAATTAGCTGAGAAAGGCGGAGTAAGTCCCCTTTATAAGGTCAAGGAAAATGTGAAGAGGCACATTTTGTCTCTTTTTGTACAGACACACATTTAGTCTCATTTTGTACACACATTCCTGTACACATTTTTGTACACATTTTGCTTCATTTACTGTCACGTTACACTTTTGTCACATCGTGTTACACTTTTCCCCAACACTACTCACTACGTGATTTTGAATACAAAACACACTGTTTGTGCAACATTTACCATTTTTGGTTCACTCCATTTACACTAGTGTGTGATTTATATCTGGATTTAACCTTCAAAGTCTCCACGTTTCCTCAAGCTTTGTGAGTACTTAGCCTCCACTGAGTGTAATCTGGTTAGGTAAGAAATAACTTGTTTTATATTTGTATCCTGAGGCCAATATGAATCCTCCTACTGTAAAACGAACCCTAGTTTGTTATTCGGTTGTGTATGTTATAGTGTACAATAAAGTTAAGTTAGTTTTCTTGCAAGCTTTACCTTAACCCTTTTGGTGCTTATTTAAGGGTTAAGAGTGCACCGTAATATACACCCCCATAACTATATATATCAATCAATCAATCAATCAATCAATCAATCATTTCCTGTGGCACCCTCGGGGATGCATAGGGCCTCGATGAACTCACACCACCACATCCTATCTTGTGCTAACTCCTCAAGATCTCCCCAACACTCATCTCCAGCTTCCCGTCTCATTGTCCTCACCCACGTCTCTTTTGGCCTTCCTCTACCTCTCCTACCAGGTGCCACCCACCCTGGTGTACCTCGTACTATTCCCTGTCTCCTATACACATGTCCTAGCCACTTCCATCGTGAGAATCTAACATATTCATCGATCGGCTGCACTCCCGTTATTTCTCTAATTCTACTATTTGGTATCCTTTCCCACCACTTAACTCCTAATATTCTTCTAAGTGCTTTATTTTCAAACACCAAGAATTTATTTTCCATAGTCACTGTGCTGTACCAAGACTCGTGTCCATAAATTAAGATACTCCAAACCATTACTTTATAAAGTTTGATTTTTGTATGCACAGAGAAATTGTTATTATTCCAAATATTTTTAAGCATTCCCATTGCCTGATTAGCCTTCTTTAACCTTTCCTCGAATTCAAAGTTCAAAGAACCATCCTTGGCTAAATAAGTACCTAAATATTTAAACCTATCAACTTGCTTTACAACCATACCTCCAATTACACATTCCTGCGCATTTTCCATATTCATATTGATTATTTCAGTTTTTCCACAATTAATAACCAAACCCACCTTGCGACCTTCACTCACCAAACAGTCCAACACTCTCTGCATCTCTTCTGGCCCATCACAAATCAAAACTATTTCATCAGCATAATCTAAATCCAAAAGTTTCCTGTTCTCTCCCCAAAGTATACCTGCACCGGTTCCTGTTCCAGCACGTTTCATAATGTAATCAATGACCAATATAAATAGTAAAGGCGATAGAACACCACCTTGAATTACTCCGGACTTGACTTCAAACGAATCACTCAGACAACCATCAACCATCACTTTACAAAATGTGTCCTCATGCATGTTCATAATGACCCTCACAAACTCCTCTGGTATTCCATAATGTCTCATGATCTTCCCCATAGACTCTCTCGAAACACTATCAAAAGCCTTTTCAAAATCAACAAAACAAAGACTTAACGGTACTCTCATTTCATTAACTTGCTGCATCAAATGCCTAACTATAAAGATCTGATCACTGCAACCACGTCCCTTTCTAAAACCAGCCTGTTCATCCCTCAGAATACCCTCAACCACCGGCTCCAACCTATTTAACAACACTCTACTGAAAACTTTCAAAGCTATCGGTGACAAAGAGATTCCCCTCCAATTACCACATTCACTCAGGTCTCCCTTCTTCGGAACTTTAACAATTACACCATTCTTCCAAACTGATGGTAGTAACCCCGTCACCCATATCTTATTGAATAGCTTGGTCAAGATCAATATTAATCTATCCCCCTCCACTTTAAACATTTCCGGAAATAAACCATCCTCCCCTGGTGCCTTAATATTCTTTAACTGTTTTACTGTTTTCTCCACTTCTGCAAGCCTCAACTCTCCTGTTTCTATATTTAAATCTTCCTGAGCAGACGGTATATCCTCTTCTGGTGGTATTGGTCTATTAAGAACTGTCTCAAAATGCTCTTTCCATCTATTTTTAATATCTCCATCTTTGGTCAATAAATTTCCTTCCCTGTCTCTAATTGGTATTTCCTTGCGTTTACCTGCATTACCACTCAGTTCTCTAATCGATTCATATGCTATTCTTTGACTCTGTCCATCATTTTTGTTTATTAGGATTTCAGTCTCTGCAACCTTTTCATCCACACATCTTCTTTTATCTCTCCTAGCTAACCTTCTTACTTCTGAATTCAAACTCCAGTACGCAGCTCTTGCTAATTCAATCTCTCGTTCATCAACGCATTGCATCTCACTCCTCAGTTTAGCCTCACCTCTCTTTTTTATCATATCCCACGTTTCCTCTGATATCCATTTCTTTCTCCTGAATCTATGTCTCCTTCCAATCGTACATTCAGCAGTCTCATGCAAAACTTTGTTCACATCCTCCCACATCTCATCTACACTTCTCTCCCCTCTTCCAACGTTTCCAACACCAAAAACCTATTTCTGCATTCTAATCTGAATTCCTCCTTTTCTTCTCCTTCCCTTCTAAGCTTAACAATATCGTATCTACCAACACCAGATTTTTCCTTCTTCTGATTTTTAAGTTTAAACCTTATTTTTGCAATGCTGAGTTGATGGTCACTACCAATATCCGCTCCCCGTTTAACATGAACATCTAGCAGAGAACTTCTATGCCTCCTACTGATAGCGATGTGATCAATCTGATTTTTATATTTTCCACACGGCGACATCCAAGTTGTCTTGTGTATATTGCAATGCTGAAAGAGTGTGCCCCCGATGACTAAGTCATTTGCTAGACAGAAGCTTCCAAACCTCACTCCGTTTTCACTCATCCTACTACCAACTCCCATCTTACCCATACATGCCTCAAATCCCTCATTTGAACAGCCCATTACTGCATTAAAGTCTCCAACGCAGATCAAAACATCATGTCTAGGTACCCTTCCTACTCCTTCTTGCAACTTTTCATAAAATGTGTCTTTCCTTTCATCGAGTGCATCATTAGTAGGTGCATAACACACAAACAGACTGATGTTGCCATGATTTGATTTAAACCGTGCGTATAGCAATCGCTCATCTATAGGATCCCACTCACATAAAGCCTTATTTGCTTTACAACCCAGCAACAATCCTACTCCCTGATAATGCATTCCGTCCTGTCGACCAGATATCAACAAATGTAAACCATCCTCCAAATCCAAATTATCGACTCCAGTTAATCTAGTTTCTGTCAGAGCACAAATATCAAGTCCGTAATTTTGAAAAACCTTCACTAACTCATCGATTTTACCGTCATGATTTAGCGTTCTCACATTCCAGTTACCAATTTTAATTGTATTTTTTGCATTGACAAAGGAATTAGATTGTAATTGAGGCAACCGTGAGATTCTTAGCACCCCCTGCCCATTTAAGGGCTGCACGGGACTGGGGGCCATTATTGTTCTTTCAGAGTCCATCAAGGTTTCTTTGGCTAACTTCCTGAACACCTCGCCATTGTGTTGCAGTCGCAGTAGGCAGCTAACTTGCCTGATTGCCCACACCCGAAAGACCCAGCTATGCTGTAGCCAGTCACGTGCCGGCATGCTTCCCAGCCATTTCACTCTCAAGGAGTTCCTCTGACTGAGAAAGCAACCACCCCCCTGCTCCCGAGGGCTTTTGATCTGTGTAGGTAGAGGGCGATCACTCCCTCACTAGCCATATACAGTGTATATACAGTGTATATATATATATATATATATATATATATATATATATATATATATATATATATATATATATATATATATATATATATATGTGTGTGTGTGTGTGATTGGTAGAGAGGTCGCCTGCAGTCCTACGGGACCCAGGTTCAAATCCCCGCTGGGGCAGCGAACAGTTTAAGGATTGGAGTTAAAAAAAAAAAAAAAAAAAAAGCAGATTTTACTGATCTGCCAGAAGACCGGCCGACATGTCATAAAAATACCCCCGCTAATACCAATACACCAGCCCTGCATGAGGCAGCCCTAGCACATATTCAATATGGATGGTGGATGTTTGTGCCGAAGTGGTGACATGTAGAGGTGTTTGGTATCTAGGAGGACTACCGAGCCTTGGAAGCAGGCTGTGAAGCCTATGCCCAGAGTCAGACACATAATATATATCCATCCATCCATCATCCAATCCTACATTGTCCCAAGAGGAGCGTAAGAGCCCTGGGCTAGGCAGTTGGTCTCGACATTTAAGATGAGAGTGACCAGCCTCACTCATCCCTGAGTGGCATTACATGAGCAATCAACCCCAACCATTCCTTGGATATAAACCTTCACCGGCTCAATCCGAATGGAGTGCAATAATTACCAACTAAACCACCAGGTGCCAAAATTTAGTTATATGGTTACCACCCGGTGGCTCAATCGGTAGAGAGGTGGCTTGCAGTCCTAACGGACCCAGGTTCAAATCCCGGCTGGGGCAGGGAGCAGTTTAAGGATTTGACTTTCATTAAATCAGGCTTTTCTGATCTACCAGAAGATCCGCCAACATGTCGTAAAAATACCCCCGCTAATACCAATACACCAGTCCTGTATGAGACAGTCCTAGCATGTATTCAATGTGGACGGTGGGTGTTAGCGCCGAAATGGTGACATGTAGAGGTGTATGGTATGTAGGAGGACTGCTGGGCCTTGATAGCAGGCTGTGAAGCCTATGCCCACAGTCGGACACATAAAAAAAAAACAAAAAAACAGCATAGTAAATGGTTTCCTGGTGTACATGAAACCATTTGGCTTGTCACTCAGTGTAGAGTCACCCACAGGCAGAAGGAAAAGGAAAGAATGAAGGAAAGAAAGACAGAAGAGGGAGTGTAAAGTCACCCGTAGGCAGAAGGACAAGGAAAGAATGAAGGATAGAAAGACAGAAG
Organism: Coenobita brevimanus; assembly: GCF_032717465.1. Lineage (NCBI taxonomy): Eukaryota > Metazoa > Arthropoda > Malacostraca > Decapoda > Coenobitidae > Coenobita > Coenobita brevimanus. Next base: position 16,805,900 of record NC_137000.1, on the reverse strand, counting down.
AGGATGGAAGGAAAGAAAGATGGAAGAGAGGAAAGGGAAGACACCTGAGAGCAGCAATACATCGAGTGAGTGCATGATGAGCGCAATATATAGACAGATAGATAGATAGATAGATAGATATAGATAGATAGATAGATAGATAGATAGATAGATCAAATATCCTTTGACTAACGCAAGAAAGCCTTGGTTTAATCACGCTTGTTCTAATGCTGTCCGCAACAAGGAGAGGGCCTACAAAAGGTACCGGAGCCAACCCACCCCTGAATCACATCATCTTTACGTTTCTGCCCGAAATCGTGCTAAGTCTGTTCTTCGCTCTAGTAAAAATAATTTCATCCATACTAAATGCTCGCAACTCTCCAACTCGAATTCTTTCCGCTCCTTCTGGCACCTTGCCAAAAATATTTCTAACAACTTTACCTCATCATCCTTCCCTCCTCTTTTCTACTCTGATGGTTCTGTAGCTATTTCTTCTACTGATAAAGCAGATCTCTTCGCACAGACTTTTTCCTCCAATTCCACCTAAGACGATTCCGGTGCTGTTCCTCCATCACTTCCCCCCTCTGACTTCCTCATGGCTGACATTAAAATTTCTTTAGTTGATGTATTTTCTGCCATCACTGGCCTCAGTACTAACAAGGCATATGGGCTTGATGGGGTCCCTCCTGTTGTTCTCAAGAACTGTGCTTCTGTGCTTACACCCTGCCTAGGCAAACTCATTCGCCTTTGTCTGTCAACTTGTACCTTTCCTTCTTCCTGGAAGTTTGCTCTCATTCAGCCAGTCCCAAAGAAGGGTGACCACTCCCAACCCTCCAACTATCGTCCAATTGCTTTAACGTCCTGTATTTCAAAAGTTTTCGAGTCAATTCTCAATAGAAAAATTTTAAGGCATCTTTCCTATCACAACCTTCTTTCCGATCGTCAGTACGGATTCCGTCAGGGACGCTCCACTGGCGATCTTCTCACCTACCTTTCAGACTCCTGGTCATCCTCCTTTAGGGACTTTGACGAAAGCTTTGCCATTGCACTTGACATCTCAAAGGCTTTCGATCGAGTCTGGCATAAATCTTTAATTTCCAAACTGCCCTCCTACGGTTTCTATCCTTCTATCTGTGCCTTCATCGCTGGCTTCCTTTCTGGTCGTTCTATAGCCGCTGTTGTAGACGGCCATCGTTCTTCTAGATCTATCAACAGTGGTGTTCCTCAGGGCTCTGTCCTATCACCAACTCTCTTCATTTTATTCATCAATGATCTTCTAAGCTGTACATCTAACCCTATCCACTCACACACTGATGACTCCACCCTTCACCTTTCCATTCGGTTCCCGCAACGCCCATCTCAACAGTTACTTCAACAAACAAGGGATGAGGCTATGGCACACCTAATGTCTGACTTGGCTCGTATCTCTGACTGGGATAAAAATAATATGGTTGTTTTTAATGCATCTAAGACTCAGTTCCTACACCTATCAACCCGACAAAATCTTCCACAGGTATACCCACTAATGTTTAATAATATTCAGCTTAATGCTGCATCATCCTTGAACATGCTTGGGGTTTCATTTACTCGGGACTTATCTTGGAAAGATCATATTACATCTCTTGTAAAATCTGCGTCCAAGAGATTGGGTGTGCTAAGCCGACTCCGCTCTTTCTTTACCCCTGCACAATTGTTGACTCTATATAGGGGTTTTATCCGCCCCTGTGTGTAGTACAACTCTCATGTGTGGGGAGGCTCCCCACATACAGCTCTTCTCAATAGGGTGGAGTCAAAGGCTTTTCGTCTCATTAACTCTCCTTCTCTTACTGACTCCCTTCAACCTCTGTCTCTTCGCCGCACTGTTGCATCTTTATCTCTTTTCTATCGCTACTTTAATAGTCACTGCTCCTCTGAACTGTCTGCTTGCATTCCTCCACCTCTACGACGGACGCGTAGCACCCGTCTGGCAGCAAACTCTCATCCCTTTTCTGTCCAACTCTCTAATGCAAGAGTTAACCGTTACTCCCAGTCTTTCATTTATGCAACAGGTCAGCTCTGGAACTGTCTCCCTCTGTATTTCCTGCTGCCTATGATCTCCAGTCTTTCAAACGCAGTGTGTCCAGGCATCTCAAAATGATCGGATCTTGAATTTGGCTCTCTATTGTATTTTGTTTTTCTCTTGGAGGTAACTGTTACTGCGGGCTCATGGCCTTTGGTTCCTTCTTCCTCGCATAAAAAAAAAATATATATATATATATATATATGTTTGTCCATTATTTCGTAGCCTCTGACTAACCGAAATGGTGCATTACAGCCCAAGTTTTTTTTTCAACATACCGAAAATGTGCTAACTTAAAGAATGCTTAAAAAAAAAAAAAAAAACAGTTGCAATGGGCCTTCTGTTACCAAAAATACTGTTAATTAACACACGTCCTTATCTTATTATTACTAATTCTTTATTAATTTAACATGATAATCGAATGTTTTGTTATGAATTGCGAAATGAATCCCACAGATTGGAGTTCGAACACATAATCCAGAAGACGGAAGTCTCTGCACAACTATTTCTTGTGCTTCAATCTAGGCGTAATTCATGTCGTACGACATAAGCACTGTTTGCAGGTACGACCATCCATCGTTGTGATTATTTCCTGGTCCTGTACTGATGTTGTAACACAAGGGCGACCTTGTGCCTATCTCCCGAAATGTCCTGATCCACCTTTCAACGCTTCTGCTTACACCAAATGATTGTATTGTCTGCTCAGGATTCTCTGTCCCAAAATTCAGGTATATTATGCCCTCGCTCATCTTCATAGCAGTTGGATGCAGGTGCTTTCCCTCTCCAGACCAAGGTGATCTCTACTCTGCTCGATGCATTGTGGTAAGATGTAAGATGACTAAATCTGGAGACCATCGCAATTGTGTCTTCCTCAGTTTCTGCCACGCACCATCTCTACATCGACGGTTCCCTACAAGCAGATGGGAGTGCTGGATGTGACACCTACTCAACTGGTTAGAACCTACCAGAGGGTGGCTGTGTTGGCCGCAGACTACCCAACTCGTCTAGCTTTACCATCTGTGAGCTACAGGCAGGGATTGCATGCAGTTAGTCTCCTCTCTCAACAAAGACTGAATGGTGTAGTTATCTGTGACTCTCAGTCTGCCCTTCAAGCCATTTCATCCCCAAAACCCACATGCCACTGCTTAGTTCAACAAATCGTACGTCAGTTAGCTTCAACTCATAAAATTTCTCTTACCATACACATCATGCGGATTCCTTCGCATGTCAGAATTGCAGCTAATGACACTGCTGACCTCATGAAATATTTATGTGGACTGAATCTACCTGATGATGCAACATCTTCCCTCCTCTGCTACAAAAATAAGCTACATTCAGCCGCTATTCTCCCTACACTCCACTGAAGGAACCTAAGTCTACTAATACCAAGGCGGTTCACTTCCTTCTAAAACGGCTCCAAGCTCGTGCGGGGGGCGGAGCATCGGAGTGACATCGACTGGCTCTGGCACGAAACACCAGCTCAGTTGACTCCTGACCATGATGGAGGGTGGAAGTTTGCTCCACTACTCAGACCATGACATATTTTTCGGTTCGATGAAGTGAGGGAAGGGACTGAAATGTGTGATGGAAGGTGTAAGGGTGTGAAGGAAGCACTTTTTCCCCTGATTCGTTTTCCCTTGTTATAAATGTTTAATTTGAATCTGCGGTTTTATACATTTTCTGTTTCTTAAGCCAACTGACGTCACACACAAGCCACGCCTCCCTGCACCCTGATGAAAAGTGAACCGACTTGGTATTAATAGACTTAGGAAGGAACACCGAGTGGATCCAGAGTGTGTCCATCCAATACTACGACAACTTTCGTCTATTTCCTCCAAAGTATCGACGGCATGGATTTATGGTTCGTGGGCACAATGGTGTATCTGCTTGACTTCGGCAAGGATATTGCCTCGTCTGGCAAGCCTGTGAAGCAGAGGACGTGCCTCACTCTTGCAGACTATGTGACCATCCTAACACCAACAACCTTCAGCATTGCTGCCTTGAGTGTCCCTCAGTCAGGGATATACTTTCTCAGGGACAGTCCCTGACTGATATATGTAATTACCTACTCACAGGCAATCATTTAGATATAAATCTTGTGCAATATTCGCATTTTGGTGTTTGATAATTCCATAATTGTAAACTCCAATACATCTATGTGACAAAACAGCATTGCAAGACACGAGTTCCTCTGTACATAATACTTTGGTGGATGCAATCTCCTACATTGTAAACTCTAATATATCTATGAAATAAAACAGCGTGCCCTGCGAGACACGAGATCCTCTGTACATGATACTTTGTGGATGCTAACTAATCTATTGTAAATTCCAATATATCTTTGTAACAAAACAGCGTTCCCGACTAGACATGAGTTCCTCTGTACATAATACTTTGGTGGATACTTACTCTGTTGTAAACTCCAATCTATCTATGAAACAAAACTGTTTGCCCTGCGAAGCACGAGTTCCTGTGTACATAATACTTGGCCTTATGGTCTTGTTACTAAGTATGTCGCCCCTTGGGCATAATAAATTTATTAAAACAAAGATGCAAGGTGAAACGGCAAGCAGTCATCGCCTGACTGAATATGATTCGTATTTCGACTCTCGGACGCAGCAATTCTCGTGAATGGATCTTAATGTTTCAGAATGTCCTGGAATCATTTATGCAGTCATCCCACCAGCAGCAAATATGAAGCTTCAGGAAATTAAGGCTAGCTAATCACGAATATGCAGCTGTAGTAGAACTTTCATAATGTTTCACGTGTTAAACTTAATTTTCGGACAAAACCGCGACACGAATTTTGTCTTTCATTGTATAGCTTAGAAGGTCGTTGATGAATAGAATGAAGAGAGTTGGTGATAGGACAAAGCCCTGAGGAGCACTGTTACTGATAACTCTAGAAGAATGGTGGCCATCTACAACAGCAGCTATAGAACGAGCAGAAAGGAAGCTATAGATGAAGGCAAAGATAGAAGGTTAGAAATTGTAAGAGGGCATTAGGAAAATTAAAGATTTATGACATCCTTGATCGAAAGCCTCTGAGATGTCAAATTCAGTGGCAAAGCTTTCGCCAGTGTCCCGAAAGAAGGATGATCAGGAGTCTGATAGCTATGTGAGAAGTTCACCAGTGGAGCGTCCCTGGTGGAACCCATACTGATGATCTGAAAGAAGGTTATTATGGGAAAGATGCTTTAATTTTTTTTTTTTTTTAATAACAGATTCAAAAACATTTAAAAAAACAGAATGTTAAAGCAATTAGGCGATAGTTAGAGCACTGGGAATGATAACCTTTCTTTGGGACAGGCTGAATGAGAGCAAACTTCCAGCAAGGAGAGGTACAAGTTGATTGACATAGGCGAAAGAATCGTCTAAGGTGGAACTGGAGGAGAAAGCCTGAGTGATGAGTGTTGCTTTATCAGTAGAAGAAACAGCTACAGAGCCAACAGAGTAGGAAAGAAGAGAAAAAGAAGATAAGGTAAAGTTGTTGGAAAGGTGTTTGGCAAAGTGCCAGAAGGAGCAAGAAGACTTTGATTTGAAGAGTTCAGAGCATTAAGTACGAATGAAATTATTTTTGGCAGGGTGAAGAACAGACTTAGCACAATTCCGGACAGAAATACAAGAGATGAGATTCAGGGGTGAGTTGACACTGCTACCTTCTGTAGGCTCTCTCCATGCTGTGGGCAGCATTAGAACAAGCGTGATTAATCCATGGTTTTTTGCATTAATAACAGGGCATACTTCCATGCCCGAGAGAATAATGTCCATAATGTTCAAGCTACATTCAGATTGCTCTCAGCCATGGAAACAATAATCTTTCCAGGGAAAATCATAGAAATACCTCCTGAGGGCCTCCCAATCAGCAGCTTCAGAGTTCCATAGATACCGCTTCTTGGGAGGGTCTATTAGCTTTACTGGAACAATAGGACAGGTTGAGGCGATAACGTTATGATCAGAGGAGCAGAACGGAGAGAAAGAATAAACAGCATAAGCAGAAGCATTAGTTGTAAGGAAGAGGTCAGGTATGTTGGAACTCTCTCCAATGCGGTCAGTGATATGGGGAGGATGCTGCACAAGCTGCTCGAGGTCATTAGTCATATGATGTAGGTTGTTCACTAGGTGGATCAGTGAAAGAATCAGTGAAAGAAGAGGAGTGCCAAAGGTGGTGGTGAACATTGACATCGCCTAGAATGGAGATTTCAGGGCATGGAGAAATTGATAGAATGTGTTTCATCTTGGAAGTAACGTGGTCGAAGAACTTTTCATAGCCAGTAGAATTAGAGGATAAATAAACAGCATAGATATACTTAGTCAGAGAATGACAGGATAGCAGAAGCCTTAGAGTTGAGAATTCAGAAGATTCAAGTTCAGGAACACGGAAGTAAGATATTTTGTTGTGTACATATACATAACAGCCACCTTTGGCTTTGAAGTGAGTGTAGAGAAAGTAGGAGGAAAAAGAGAAGGATTTGCTACCAGTCACCTCAGACAATTTAGTCTCGGTGAGGAAGACGAGGTAAGGTTTAGAGGAGAGGTGGAGTTCAACCGAGAGAAAGAGGAGAGGTCACCAAATGTTGCAGAAATGAATATGGAATGAGTCAGACAGTGGTTCCAAGCATCTCGTTTGGTCGTCCTTGGGAGAGGTGCGGATAGTGGGGGCTTATATGTCCCCCCCAACCCCAGGGGCTCTGAGAGTTGGTGCTGAGATGCCATTTTTCTTAAATTCCTGGGTACAGGAAACCATTTGGCTTGCCATGCACTGTAGAGATTAAATGGCATCTCTACAGTGAGTGAGTGGATGATGAGACGGTTTCATCATGATTCCCTTTTTTTTTTTTTTTTTTCCGGTGTTATCAAGAAGTTTACCATATTCTCGGGAATAATACAACCTCTCTCTAGGGACCGGAATATTTCTTTCTGTTTGCATTCTTTCGAATTTCCTTTTATTTCCAAGAACTCATCTTTGATAAAACACTGATCCATTATTCTAATGTTACGTAATCTTCCGTCCTTCAGTCCTTGAACTTCATTCTTCAGTTCATCAATCTGGTCATTGAGTTTTCTAATATATCCTCCAGTTATTTCAAAGCAATAGAGGGAGGAAAAGCTTCATGATCAGGAGTCACGAATCTAGGCAGCTTGATACTCTCATCATCGCATCTTTGAAAGAGATCCACAGTGTCAGCCAAATCCTCCCATACTTTGTGCTCAGATTTCCTCCAGATAACTTTTACACTTGCTGCACCGTATATCTCCTTTGCAATTTTAATGGCTGATTCATAGTAAAACGTAGAGCAGATGCTAATTATTTCATTTTTCGTCATCGATGGCATGCAGATGCAACGTAAGTCAACATAGAGTTCTCTTTGTATACAACTGCTTCACTCGCCATGTTAACTGCACACATCATAAAGGGTTCACCGAGGGTTTATCACCATGATTACAGAAGTCTAGAACATTCATCTGCTTCCACTAAAATGTTTACGTTCTGACGTTACTCTAATAATTCCATCAATTTCTTCAATACATCAGATATTACTGAATTAATATTGATATGTACCTGTGCACTGAACATTCACAGTCTTGCACAGTAAGTCTCAGCTGTCCAAAATTTCAGTAAATAGCCAAAAATTCCGTTAAACCAGACCTCTTCGATGTGTGTAGAGAGAGTGTGTGACCAGTATATATATATATATATATATATATATATATATATATATATATATATATATATACATATATATACAGTATATATATATATATATATATATATATATATATATATATATATATATATATATATATACAGTATATATATATACAGTATATATACATATATATATATTGTATATATATATATATATATATATATATATATATATATATATATATATATATATATATACAGTATATATATATATATATATATATATATATATATATATATATATATATATATATATATATATATATATATATATATATATATATATATATATATATATATATATATATATATATATATACAGTATATATATATATATATATATATAATATATATATATATATATATATATATATATATATATATATATATACTGTATATATATATATATATATATATATATATATATATATATATATATATATATATATATATATATATATATATATATATATATATACTGTATATATATATATATATATATATATATATATATATATATATATACAGTATATATATATATATATATATATATATATATATATATATATATATATATATATATATACAGTATATATATATATATATATATATATATATATATATATATATATATATATATATATATATATACAGTATATATATATATTAGGGTTATAACATTTTTTAAATAAAAGGTAGCCTGTATCATGAATTGGTGAACTTTTGTTTAAAAACAAAGAAAAAAGCCGTTATTCCTCTCACTTTCTGAAAAAGGTCACCCCCAAATCAAAAAATGGATTACCATATATTTAACGTTACCACACTCAAGTTTTATCACTTTCTTAATCTTTATATAGATTTTTTTATAACTTTATAGATCTGCACAGAAGATTTTAGAACCGTTTAGAACTTTCTAGAACAGTTTGTAACGTTCTAGTATGGTTTAACATTGTTTAGAACATTCTAGAATAATCTAAATATTATAAAACAGGACGCAGTTTTCAGCATCTAACAGTTATCTTTGCAGTTTGCAGGGCAACAGTCAGATAAATAATTGTTTAGTGTTTTACTGTTATATATTAAATATTTTTGTTTATCAGATAAGCATGATGTTGCTCAAAAGAAGTGATACTATCGTACAGAAGAACAAGGATGTCTGGACCAGTAATTTGGTGCGGTTCCAGCAGTCACATAGAAGGAGGAATTGTGCCTTTAGAAGAATCTTCATTAGAAGAAAAATAAAGAATGCCAAACCAAATGCAAATTGTTGGACGTGACCAGTTTCTTGGAGCGAAAATAAAATTAAGAAAAGAACGAATAGTCGAAATTTCCAAAGAAGTTACAAAATTAAGGGAGAATAAAATGAACTTTCCACATGTGTCAAATCAAACAATACAAGCAAAGCTTGACAAGGTGCTAAAATCTTACGATGGATGTGTCAAGGGGGAGAATATGATGCCCTAAATAAACTTTTTTATATCACAAAAGTAAATGGTCAATGTATCTACTGAAGATAAACAACTCTACCACCTACAAATGCAAAGCAAAGGTGAAGTTGGGTACTCAACGGGTCAAGTTGGTGATGGACGAAGAACTTGGCACTAACACCAATTCTCCGAACATCGAATATCCATTTGTTTCTGAACTAATAATGAATTATGAAAAACTAAAATCAAAGTTTGTTAATGGAACAAGAGATCCTCGAAAAGTCAGGACGGAGAGATGACATTAAGTTTTTGTACCATTTAACACGAGTGTTTAGATTCTTTGAAGAAAAATGGCATTTTCCTTTGATTAACTTTCACAAACTTCCAAATATCGGTAATGCGAGGTGGAATTCAAGAGCAGTTCTCGCTATCCTTGCATTCATTCTTATACCTACAACAAGGGAGACTTTGAAGAAGATATGCAGATTCATTTCGTACGAATGGGCAGAGTACTGGTTTACTAATCAGATGTACAGTGAAAATGATTTCAAGAACTTGTTAGAAATAATGAAACCTTACAAAAAAGCACTAAACTCATTGCAGAGTCACTGGAAGCAGGAGCCATCCTTACTCAACAAGCCCGGATCTAGTGGGGGGGGGCCTACGCCACCCCCTTTTTCAGAAGCCAATAAATTTTTTTTACAATAAGATTCCAAGGTAAAGATAGAGGTGGGGAAATATTGTGAATATTTATCTGACTTTTTTTTTTTTTCAAATTTTTTACTTTTCCTGGCTCAGATTACACAGTCATTCTGATGGTTTACCGAAATTCGTTAAAATTTTCAGCCTCTGATTGTGTAATACTTGGCAGTGGCAAGTCGAACTTCAGTACTGGCAACCTTGTATCTTAAAGTAATGAAGACAGTGGCGTAGCCATGAACGTATATGTCACATTTCAGTGTGTATGTGGATCGTGATATACTGGGCACTTTAATAATCCTGCTTTGGACAGAGTGGTTCAATCTGTATATGGATGGGGTTATAAAAGAGCTACAGGGTAGAGCAGCGGATGTTGGAGTGGCACTAGTGAGAGAAGGCAGTGTTTGGAAACTCCCTGTACTGTTGATTGCAGATGATACTGTGTTGTTAAGTGATGACGAAGGAGAGCTGCAAGGCTTGGTGGATGAGTCTGGGAGAGAGTGTAACAAACGGAATCTAAAGGTGAATGTAGGGAAGATCAAGTAAAGTTATGGTCTTCCAGAGAAGTGAAGTCAGTGAATATACAGCGAGGTTGGATGAGAAGGAAATGGAAAATGTGAGTGCGTTTAAGTACTTGGGTAGTGTGATGAGTAAGGATGGAAGTTTGGAAGGTGAAGTGCTTGAAAGAGCACAACAAGGACGAAAGGTTGCTGGTTCCTTGAAAGCAGTGATAAGAAACATGGAAGTGAGCATGGAAGTGAAAAAGTTACTACACAACAGTATTGTGATACCTATTCTAACGTATGGAAGTGAAGCTTGGACCTTGTTGCAGGGACAGAAGTGAAGAGTGAAAGCAGTGGAAATGAGTTATTTGCATGGAGAGACAAATTGACAAATGAGGAAGTGAAGGAACGTTGTGGTGTAGATGTGATAGGAAGCGTTAGGAGAAACACACTGAGATGGTTTGGCCATGTGGAGAGGATGGAGAGTGGGAGACTGACGAAGAGGGTGTATGTGAGTGAGGTGGAGGGGGAGAGAGGGAGGGGGAGGCCAAGGATGAGATGGAGGGGTGGAGTGGAGAGGTATTTGAGAGAGGGGGGTGTGAGCTGGGAGCAGGGCAAGGAAATGGCTGGAGACAGGGCGACATGGAGGCGATTTGTTTGTGGCCATCTCTTACGGGATTAAGGTGTCTGTCAATAGACAGACAGGATAGAGTGGGAAGCTGTGGTCCTCAGAATTTTTCCGACCAGGATGCTACATTATAATTGGCTACCTAAGTCATACATACGTCTCAGCTAACCAATGAAAATAATGCATCTATATAGTAAACACTACACCAGTTTGTCTGAAGGTTGCCAGTTGTGTGGTAATCTTACTGACGAGTGTGTTTGTGCATTATTTAGCGATCCTTTAGGTGTGTGGGAAGTATTATACTTATTTTACTTTGCATATAAAGAAACACGTACAGATTACGCTCAGTGTATTTTTCCTTGTTGGCAACTTATGACAGTAATAATGTGAAGGGCAGATTTTAGTCATTTAACTAAATTTTCAGCTTAGCCAGCTGGAAAGTCAACATGTCGGATGACGGTGAAACAGATGTAGGCTTTTTGCACTGATTGACTTTTTTGTTTGCAAAATAGGTAAGTTCACATCGTTAGTCGTCAATAATTTTGATCAGAAACTAATCTCACTAATCTTATATAGGTATGTTAACTATTTCCATATTGTTACATCTTCACCCCTGCTTTGTCGAAGTATCTTAATCGTCTGAATATATAAATATGTTGAGTCTCCTTGCAGAAAGTTACAGTATGGACCTGACTAGGGTTCAGTGAAACCTATGCCTTTTTATTGTCCCGAAATAGATTACAAAGTGAATGATCAGTGATCGCCTCATTTGTTTTAGTGCGAGCAGAAGATGTAGACCAGAGAGATCTGAATATATATATATATATATATATATATATATATATATATATATGAAAATGCTAATCACGCCCTCCCTTTAATAAAATACTGGATCCGGCCCTGCTCAAGATACCAAGAAGTAATCATGTGCAGAACGTGCAATCAAAGTCATGCAGGAACTTTATGCTGCCTGCAGAAACAAAGCCAAACTACAACTTAGATTAATTCTAAGTAATAAACAGTGATTTTAAGTATTAATGCATTTGTATAAGCTCTTTATTATTATTATTATTATTATTATTATTATTATACACTTGCAAAAACCGAATTTTTTATTTCGGGGTGACCATTTTTTTGAAACTGAGGAATAAGGGTTTTTTCTTTGTTTTTAAGCAAAAGTTCAACGACTTGAGGTACAGGAACATAAGGTTGTAAAAGTTTATAACCCTAATATATATATATATATATATATATATATATATATATATATATATATATATATATATATATATATATATATACAGTGGAGTAGACTGTAGCATGAGTCGAGCAGGGCGGTACTCTCAGGGTGGATGGAAAGCTGATGACAGGGAGAGCTGGAGCTCTCGTTTCATTAACCCTCGCGACTACTTCCTGACCATCCCCCTTTGCTGAAATTGTTCAGTGTTTCAATACAGAGAGTAGGCCAGCATACTCTCCGATACAAGTTTCTCTGTCAACACCAAACTACATGCATATTACACACTACACTTCCTATTCAAAATTATACCAAAACGGCATCACTTAACCAAGCCTCAGAGTCCCCGGGGGTTGGGGGGGAGGCAATAAATGCCCCCACCATCCACCCCTCTCCCGGCGACGACCCTGCGAGATGCCTGGAACCACTGACTGACACTTCTTCATTTCTGCAACATTCGCAGCCTTTCCTCTAACTTTCTCTCTGTTGACCACCACCTTTCCTCCTCTAAACCTCACCCTATTTTCCTAACTGAGACTCAGCTGCCTGAGGCAACTGACAGCAAACCCTTCTCTGTATCCTCCTACTTTCTCTTTCTTTATTTCAAAGACAATGATGGCTGTTGCGTATATGTACACTGGGTCACAAAAGTATCGGTGGACAACATGCGTGAAACATCTGGGACCACAGAACGAAGGTCACTGAAATATTAGTATCCGACCTACCACACGTTGGTAGCTCTGATGTCGGGAGGTGTCATATATCGCCAACTAGCAATATCCACTTGCAAACATGTAGCAAATGTAATGTTTATATAGACAGACACTGATGATACACAATGAGACGTTGGTAATGTCAGCAGTTGTTCGAACCTTTTCGGTAGGCATTGGACCCCCTGTGCACCGATACTTTTTTTTACCGAGTTTACAGTCAGGGAAGGTTCCGCATTACCCACTGTTCGGAGCACTGGTGGTCGACGAATAGTCACGAAACAGCAGCCAGACCCTGCATGTCGTAACTGTGAGTGGGAGGAAGGGTGGCCGGGGGTGGAAGGGTTTGGAGAGTTGCTCGCGTCACAGTATCAGTACATGTTTACTGTCAAAGGTATGCTTCTTTACCTTCGTTTTGTAATGCTCGATAGGAATGATAATTATAGAGATTGATCTTATATCTAGGACTTCCCATGTTATTCTGTCTAACGGAAAACGAGAAACCTGTTGTTTTTTTCTGTTACACTACCCTAGACTCTACGTTTGAGATGAATATTAACTAGAATAACACTGGAAATGTTTGCAGGCGAATGTTTACAGTGGTATGACAGAGGATGAATAAATAAATAAATTTATAAGAATTTGCTTACACAAGTAGATAGACAGATAGATAGATACGGTATACTGTGGTTTTGTTTTCGAGTCAACGGAAAATATAAATATATGTTATATCGTTACGAATTTTTCCTGGGGAAACGTGTCATGTTAAAGACGAGAGGGAATGAAAGCATTCAAACCTCTGTCCGAATCCAGAAAACTAACATAATTTTCCTGATAACATTAACTACCGACATCTACGTTTTTTCTTTTTCCATAAAATGCTAGCATCATATTGTCATCTATCCTTACTAAAGTAACCAAACAAACCGTCCAAGTCATACACTGCAGACTTACACGAGATTCGCAAACCCTCCTCTCCCCCTAATCCTCATCTTCCCCTCCTTCACACTCACAGTTACAAGACATATGAGGTCTTGCTTCCTCTTCACGTTCACCTGTCTTACACCAGTGCTTCGGGAAGTGGGTAATGTCGAACTTTCCCTGACTGTACAGTGTGGCATATATTACACCACATAGTATCGTACCTCGCATTTCATTTATACACGTGGTTTCCTTCCCTCGTGGCTCTCTCCTCATTTCACCTACACACGTGGTTTCCTTCCCTCTTGGCTTTTCCCCACCTTGTTCTCGGAATCAGCATTGCTACCGGTGCTGCCACCAATAGAATTCAATTTCCCTTCCCTCCTTACCTGTAGTGGTGCCTAAACCAATTAAATTTGTATATTCAGGCGACCTAAGCCTACCGGTGCTCCGCCCACCTCATTAGGGGCTTAAAACCAAGCGGGCGACCTAGCTCCGGCCTTCTTTCCACTCAGAACTTCACCCGGCTACTATGTACCTTGCTCTTCGTCTCTCCTGGTAAAATCTGGCCACGTGGTACAACTTTACATATACGTTACACATAAACACAACAGCCCAGCACTCCCGCTTCTCATTAAATTCATTACTCTTATTCTTAGTCAGTGACTATTTATTCATGTAATTCATCTACACATGCTGTAATGTAAGGGCCCTTGTACTATGCTGAAGTCATGCAATAACACTGTACTGTTCTAAGTCAATAATCACTGTCCTGTCTATCTCTTCCCAACACATTGGCGTTTATTTATCCTAACCATTTGCCTTGGTGTAGCACCTAGTAAAATTACATATCCTTAACCAAAAACGACACAGTGGTGACCCCAACCTTAAAACACACCACATTGGTGACTTCCCAGAGTGTATAAACAACATGGACACCTTACCACACATCCAACTATCCCTTCTTACATTCACGTACGATATTAACACGTGTTTTACACAAGTTGATGCAGCATGGCGTGAAGATACCAGTGATGATGACAAATTCAGAGCAGTTGTCAGCACTCTCCCAACTCAAGTAGCTGCCTTTGTTCAGGATGTACTCCTCAAACCACCTACAGAGCACAAATATAAAATCCTGAAGGAGAGTCTGCTGCGGGCCCTGGGCAAATCAAAACAGGCACTTTTAATGGAGCTAGATGCAATTCGCTCCCAACAGCAGCGTCCCTCGGCCCTCCTTCCCTACATTCAAGCCACACTCACGGCAGCTGGGCCCACACTATCAGATGACCACCTCCGGCACCGACTCCTCCAGCTCATGCCACCAGACTTCCAACTACATCTAGCATTCCCTGGGCCCTGGCACATCCCTTGCTGAGATTGATAGGGCGGACACTCTATACGAAACTCAACAGCATTACGACAACAATCCAGTAAGTGCACACTCCTCTCTTTCTCCTGTCATAGCCCCCAGTGCTACCCCTAGTGAAACAGCAGTGTCAGTGAACAATGTTGCGAACAAAAACGGTTCCATGTCAGGGCTGTGCACCTTATTAACAAAGTTAAGAAATAGTATAGACGAGCTGGAAACTAAAATAAGGGGCTTCACCACTCAGAGCTCCAGTGTTGCAATTCATCCCCAAGTCCCTCCGTGTTCCAACAGTGTTCCCCCTAGTGAACCGTGCTCATTATGCTAATCCCCAAACAGCAAGGGACAATTTCGTGTTGTGTACAGTACATGTCACAGGCGCTTTGGCATGGAAGCCAGACAATGTGCACCACCCTGCATATTCACGGGAAACACATATGGCACGAGACAGTACCAATAGTGTTTCCCATCACACACACACCAAATGCACTCTCAGGATCAGCACACCCAAAGCCACGACACATTCCACTGGCTTCAGGGAACTACAGTCCCATGGAGTTTCAGCTGTTGGCCCTACACTACCCCCGCTTGACCATGCAGCCTATCTCCGGCAGACCACATCAGTGAGAAGGTACGGAACATGTATACACTGCTTGCATATATGAGAATTGCATTCACGTACATAAATGAAGACATGCTAAGAAAGATAATAACATCATTCATCAGACCAACCCTGGAGTATGCATCAGTAGTCTGGAGTCCTCATCTCAAAAAACACATAGACAAGATTGAAAAAGTTCAAAGGGTCGCTACAAGATGGGGACCAAGCTTAAGGGATCTAAGCTACGAAGAAAGACTAAATAAACTGAATCTACCAACACTACAGGAGAGAAGGAA
Organism: Coenobita brevimanus; assembly: GCF_032717465.1. NCBI lineage: Eukaryota > Metazoa > Arthropoda > Malacostraca > Decapoda > Coenobitidae > Coenobita > Coenobita brevimanus. The sequence goes on along the minus strand of NC_137000.1, from coordinate 16,789,761 downwards.
AAGAGATGACATGATTATGCTATATAAATGCATATCAGGAAAGGAGAAAACAGACATATATGATTACTTAACCTATGGGGAAGCATCAGCAAGAGGACACTGCAAAAACTGCATAAGAAAAGAGGTGATAAAGACGTAAGGAAATTTAGTTTCCCAAATAGAGCAATTGGTCAGTGGAATGCACTACCGAATGAAATAGTGTGTGCCGAAACGATTCACAATTTTAAGGATATGTACGATAAATATGGTTTGAGACACGGGACAGTACGAACTTGATTCATTCCTGTAAAGATACAATTAGGTAAGAACAATTAGGTAAGGTAAAGTTGGGAATGTGAAGGTGGATGGAATAGTTGGTGAGTGGGGTGTACCTGCTGAGATAGATGAGAATGGGAGTGCGTTAGTGGACATTTGTGCTGGGAGGGGGTTGGTGATAGCCAATACCCTCTTCAGGCATAAAATGATCCACAGGTATACATGGCGAGTGATGAGAAGGGTGGGTGGTGAACTGAATGAAAGGAAGGCAATGATTGATTATGTGTGTGTGGATGAAAGGATGCGAAGATGTGTAAAGGATGCAAGAGTGTATAGAGGTTGGGGGAGTGGACTTTCTGACCACTACTTGGTGGTGGCCAGAATTAGAATGCAAGTAAGATGGAGGAATAGAAGAAGGGAAAGACGAGAGGAAGGAGTATTTGCAAGGAGAGTGGAAAGGTTACAAGAGGATGAGAAAAAGGTAGAGTATAAGAGAGAAGTGGAGGAACGATTGAGCAAATATGAATTGGAGCAGATGGGAGACGTGGAAGGCGTGTGTAAGATATTTACAGAAGAAATATGTGCAGCATGTGATGTGGTGTGTGGAAGGAAGAGAAGACGGAGGGGGGTGCAAGGAACAGCGTGGTGGACTGAAGAGGTGAAACAGGCTGTGGCACAAAAGAAGAAAGCATACAATGAATGGATGAGAAATAGGGGCGTGGAAGAAGTTGAGAGGCGGAAGAGAGTTATGTGTGGAAAGAAAGAGAGAGGTGAAAAGATTAGTAAGAGAGAGTAAGAAGAGAGTGGATGAGGAATTTGGAAGGAATTTGAGTGTAAAGTGGAGGGACTGTAAGAAAATGTTCTGGAGAGAAGTGAAAAGAGTAAGACAGGGTGGAAGTGAAGTTAGCAGGGGAGTGAAAGATAAAAATGGTAGATTACTAGTGGAGAAGGAAGAAAAAGTGAACAGATGGAGAGACACTTTAAGGAATTGTTGAACGTAGAGGATGGAAGTAATGCGGGTATAAGTGGCTGGGGAATGGCTGGGAGAAGGAGGGAGGTGAGAAGACAGGAAGAAATCAATAGGATAGAAGTTGTGGAAGCAATGAAGAAAGTTAAATCGGGGAAAGCCCCAGGAATTGATGGAGTGTGTGGTGAAATGCTGAAGCATGGGGGAGAGATAGTAGTAGAATGGATGTGGAAGATGTGCAGATTGGCCTGGGAGGAAGGTAGAGTCCCGGAGGATTGGAAGTCAGGTATAATTATTCCCTTGTACAAAGGAAAAGGGGATAAAGAAGTGTGTGGTAATCATAGGGGCATTTGTCTTCTTAGTATAATAGGAAAAGTGTATGGTAGGATACTTATAGACAGAGTTAAAGAAAGAACAGAGAAATTAGTTGGAGAAGAACAGGGAGGCTTTAGGAAGGGAAGAGGTTGTGTAGATCAGATTTTCATTCTTAGATCTTTGGTGGAAAAGTTTCTAGAGAAGGGAAAGAAGTAGTATGCGGCTTTCATGGATTTGGAGAAAGCATATGACAGGTTGGATAGACAAGGATTGTGGAAAGTGTTAAGAATATATGGAGTAGATGGGAAGTCGTTGAATGCTGTGGATGGTGCGAAGGCTGCAGTGCGTGTGGATAGTGAACTAAGTTAATTTTTCTCTTTGAAAGTTGGTTTGAAACAGGGATGTGTCATGTCTCCATGGTTGTTCAATCTGTACATGGATGGGGTAATAAAAGAGGCACAAAGTAGGGTAGTGGATGTTGGAGTGGCCCTGGTGAGAGAGGATAGTGTTTGGAAACTCCCTGTACTGTTGTTTGCAGATGATACTGTGTTGCTGAGTGAAGATGAAGGGGAGCTGCAAGGCTTGGTGGATGAATTTGGGAGAGTGTGTAAGAAACGAAATCTAAAGGTGAATGTAGGAAAGAGTAAAGCGATGGTCTTTGAGAGAGGTGAAATTAGTGAATGTACAGCGAGGTTGGATGGTGAGGAATTGGAAAATGTGAGTACGTTTAAGTACTTGGGTAGTGTGATGAGTAAGGATGGAGGTTTGGAGGGTGAAGTGCTTGAAAGGGTACAGCAGGGAAGAAAGGTTGCTCGTTCTTTGAAAGCAGTGATAAGAAACAGGGAAGTGAGCATGGAAGTGAAAAAGTTACTACATGACAGTATTGTGATACCAACTCTAACGTATGGAAGTGAAGCTTGGACATTGTTGGAAGGACACAAGTCAAGAGTGAGAGCAGTGGAAATGAGTTATTTAAGAGGAGCCTGTGGAGTCACGTGGAGAGAGAGGCTGACGAATGAGGATATAAAGGAGCGTTGTGGTGTGTATGCGGATGTGATAGGAAGCGTTATGAGGAACACACTGAGGTGGTTTGGCCATGTTGAGAGGATGGAGGGTGAAAGACTGACGAAGAGAGTGTATGTGAGTGAGGTGGAGGGGGGAAGAGGGAGGGGAAGGCCGAGGATGAGATGGAGGCATGGGGTGGAGAGGTATATGAGAGAGGGGTGTGTGAGTTGGGAGCAGGGCAGTGAATTGACGGGGGAGAGGGCGACTTGGAGGCGATTTGTTTGTGGCCACCCCAAACGGGATTGAGGCGTCTGGCAATAGATAGATAGAAGAACACACACACACACACACACACACACATACACAGGGGCGTACCTAAAGATTTGGAGGCCCGGGGGGCTACATTCTTTGCGGAGCCCCCCTCCAACATCTAGTGAGATTTGATGAAAAAGATTTGCAATGAACAAACATGCTCCACAACTTAGTTGATAAAAAAAAAAAAAAAAAAAAAGCCCGAAGTTGACCCACTAGATTAAGAATCAGCATTCAGCTGTATGTACAACTGAATTAAGATATAAGCAGATCGGGTTACATTAATAGTGTTTTAATTAGGGAGGTGTGTACAGTTATTATTCTGTAAGCCTAATCTCAGGACAGAGGAAGACACACAAAGATGCAGGTAATACAGTATATTCTTTCTTTACAATACAAAATCCAACAAATAATATAGTAAATTGACTGGAAATTATTATTATTATTATTTATTTATTTATTTATATTCAAACAGCGTGTCCAAGCATCTTGACTCTTAATGTTTCTTGATTTTGGCATCACTAAAACTTCAAAAATATAGACACTCGCCATAAGCATTTTATGTATTTTCTCCTCTTTTCATATAGAAAAAAAAACAAAACAAAAAAAAAAGACCGTCGGAAGTGTGTTATGAATACGAACACCCCTTTTGTTAGGCTTACTGTATGTAGGTTAGTTAGCCTAAGTTACTGTAGGTTACGTTAGTTTATAGGTTAGTCAGCTTAGGTCAGGCTGGCATTGGCTAGGTTAAATCTTAGTTTCATTTAGTATTTAGTAGCTCGCTTAATGCCACTTTTTCTGATATCTAATTTATCTCAGCCTTCCCTACTAGTGAGGGGCGTTTTTAGGTTGTCGGATAATGAATAAAACCATTTTATAACAGACCTTGGTCTACACTCTACAGTCATATTTTTTTTACAAAACTGATAAACACAAATTGATATATATTAAGAGAGGATGTGTTCTCATTAATATAGAGCCCTTCACATTATATAATTACCGGTATATTGTTGAAAACATAACAACTATATAGGATTTAAAAGTAGCAATTACTGGTATTTCCGTAAGTGTTGAGAGTAAGAGGTAGTGTACGAGGGTTAGTGAAAGTGTAGCCTTGCTAAATAATCTGATGAAAATATTAGGTGAATTTTCTAATAATAGGTGAGTTTCCTAGTGAAATCTAATGAGCCGATATAAAGGTCACATCATGTCTCTGATGGCATCGCTCAGTGCTTAACATTAATTGATTTTAATTGAGCCTACAATTGATTTCTCGTAATCAAAGGGTTAAAAACAGAGGAATTAGGCCTGGGAAACTCTGCAGCAAAACCTTACAAACAAGGACCAGGTATAATACAATCATTATATCTTTTTCTCTCATTATATTTTCTGGGTTTTGTTGTATATAATTTACATGAGAATGAAAAGTATTATAGCTCAAAGAAAATGAAAGGATACTAGATCATGATATATAGTGATAAATGCTATTTTGAGGTGAGTGAAAATGAATAGGACTTTATGGGCCAATGTCTGAGCGGGAAATTCAAGATAGCGGACACTTGCCACAGCTGGCTTATAGATCACAACACAGAGCACCCCCTCTTGGGAATATATTATCTCTATGGGGCACCCATACTTCAACCGTTATTATACTTAATTTTAAATTTTAATAGATTATTAAATTTTATTCGAAAATGAAAGTATAGGGGGACCCCCAAAAAGCTAAGGGCTGCCATAGGTATACTGTAAGAGAACTGTGGGCAGGCTTTAAAATGTAACGGTTTAACATTCGTAATCCTTGCCATAACTGGTTTCTGATGACCAAAGTACATTTTTCTGGTGTGTTTTTCAGTGTTATTAATGAAACTGGTAATTATTTTTTATGCTGATGTAACGATGTAGCAACCCACCTAACCTCACCCTACCCAGCCTGACCTAATCTAAGGTAAACTTAACTCATCAGCACCAAATACAGTTATCAGATTCATTAAAGCATTAATAATATTCTAAAACATATCAGGAAAATGTATTTTGGTTATTAAAAACCAGCTATGGCAACTTCTAAATATTGTCCCGTAATCCTCGCAACTCTATACAATTACAAAAATGAAAAATAAATATATATTTATATACACTATTACAATAGAAACTATTTCCAATAACATATGCTCACAATTAGTCGTAGACAGTACTGTTGATTGTTATAAACGCCGATTTTAAAGAGCCGACAGCGTTACACACACCGGTTTCAATGTCAGGTGATGACTGAGACCGTGAGATTTGTTTTCGTTTTCGTTTTTAAAGGCTCCAACATGCTTGCATGTGTCGGCCTTGGTCACCTAATGGCGGCTCTTCACGCTGCACGATCCATTGCAGCCTCCCTGTTCAGTCTCTTAACCCTGAGGTCACACTTAACCCCTTAACCGCAGGGCGTCACTTTCGTGATGCTTGGGAGCAAGGGATCATACCGCGGGGCATCGCTTTTGTGATTCTGTGTTATTTTGAATTCACCTAGGCTTCCAAGTGGGGGCTTGTATCGTCTATCAGTACTGCCAATGTCCAACACTAGTCAGCACTCCTAATCTCATCTGTACTCTCATCCATTGTTGACAATTTATCCATTTCTCCCCATTCTTGACTCCCCTCCCAACCCCCCCCTCCATTACCCTATCCTCTCGCCTGCCCTTCCGTGCTACGCTAAGTAAATCTTCCCTGGAATTTTTCACTGATTTCATCAGTGAAATAAGCCCTATGTCCTATTCTTATACCAAATAATATATACAAGAAAGAAATAAGGTAAGTGAGAGTGCCATACACCTGGAATTGGCTAATTATCACCTGACAACACCTCACGTGCACTCGTTCGCTAATTTTCGCTGTTTTTTTCCCCTTGAAATATGCCGTATAATCTATTTTCGTAATAAATATACATGTAAGGAGGGAAGGGAGAAGCCTAAGTGATATTTACATTCACCTGGAACTACCTAATTTATAATGTATTGTCTAGATTTCCTGCCAATCATTTCAGTGCTATACATAGCTGTTTCAAGAGCTAACATTGGTAGCACTGAATATCCCCTAAGTAAGCCTCTACCCCGGCCCTCCCTTATCAGTTTACTCTCATCTTCCGAAGTAGAGGTACGTCTGTTTCTTCTTGCTGACTTCAGGGACTTTTTCACCCCCATGCAAAGGGCCCTGTGACCTTTACCCCCTACTAAACCTCGTGTGGAAAGAGGTAAAGGGCTGACAATTGATAAAAGAGTGACTACGATCTTTCTATTGAGTAAAACAGTGCAAGTGGAATTGTAAATAATGTGTGAATAATGTGTAAACAGCAAGTGAAAGTAATGAATGTAAATATACGTGAACAATGGAAAATAGTTTTATAAGTTACTTCAAGTGACAGTGCATAACACAGTGTAAATAAAATAGAAATGTAAATAACGTAAATAAAATAGAGAACGTAAATGAGTAGTATTATAAGAATACGAGTATATACCCCAGGAGTAATGAAAGTGAAAGTTTCACTCTAGCATGTCTGAATACTATGAGTTATGAGAGTGAAGATGAAAGTGACATTCACTCTCAATGCTAGTGTACAGGACGAGAAAGTGAATGCTACGTATTTTACTGAAAGAAATTGAATCCCTACAGTGACAAAAAACTAATACTACTGAAGGAAACTTATGGATAAAGACTGTAGATATATATAAGTGTTATATAATAATAGAAATATAAAGTGTGAGGGGTTTTATGAATAATAAATGACAGAGTACCAAGAGCGAACTAGTGCCAGTGCCACGGTCAGACGCACTCGTAATTTTCATTGCTTTCACAGTGGTTTTTTTTTTGGAGTATGGATCCCAAACTACTTGAAAATCATAGAGTAGTGTTTATAGTGTTAATATCTGGCTGTGGTAATCATATTACGGGTTGTCGGGAATTGTAAAGTGGAGACTTCGTTACCCAACTTCAGAGGTCTCAACAAGTCCTACGGTAACCGACGAAGGCTCAACAAACATTCCAGGAGAAAGCTGAAGGTATGTGCCATAAGCATATGGAATTTTAATATTCTAGGACTAATAACTGATTTTTGGCAAATATTTTTTGAGAGTCTGTCGGAGCCCAAATAACCCCGCGGCACATGCAAAACATCGGTAAACATTCCCGCGGTGTAGGGGTTAATGACCTCGTCCCATGTCTTTCTCGGTCTACCCCTCATTACCCCACCCCCAGTATTAACACTTCTCACCTTCCTCACCCAATTATCATACCCCATCCTCTCCACATGTCCAAACCACCTCAATCTACCTCTCCTCATCACAACACTAATACACTCCAGTCCCATTCTACCTCTCAACTCCATCGTAAACCCAGCCCCTCCAGGCCTTGGACGCAGGGACGCACTGCACATCCACCTAATCATTGTCATTTCTGTACGTCTCAGCCAGCGAATATCTTCCTCCTTCACTGTCCAGGTCTCACTACCATACAGCATTACACTCCTAACACATGCTGCATACAAAGACCCCTTAGCACGTAGGGAGAGTCCTCTCAATGTCGGGAGAGGCAAGAGCTCCCTGAACTTCTTCCAACCACTTCTCACCCTAGCCACAGAGCTAGCTCCAGCCCCACCTCCAGCACACAACATATCCCAAATAACAAAACTCTTCCACACACTCAAGAGATTCACCAGCAAGCTGAATCCTTTCACGTCTGACAATCTCCACCTGCTCACCCCGACACACCGTACACATAAAATCAGTATTATCTCGCAGTCTATCTCTGATACCACTACATTTCTTATGCACCCATTTATCACAAACACCACACAAGATGGAATTGCTTCCCACGCCCTTGTGGCAAACTGCACATGGCCACTCTCCCTCGTCTTTGACAGTACCGCCACCAACCCTAGATATCATCACTTTTGTTTTATCTGCATTTACCCTTAAACCCTTGTGCCCCATACCATCTCTCCACTTCCTAAACCTTTCCTCCGCCTCCCTTTCGTTCTCTGTAATCAACACCAAATCATCAGCATACAACAACTCCCACGGGAGTCCGTTTCTAAGTCACATGAAAGGGCTTCAAGTACCATGATAAACAACATGGGACTCAAGACTGACCCCTGAAGCACACCAACATTCACGGAAAACTCATCACTCAAATCTCCATTCACTCTTCCCTGGGTGTGAGCACCCACATACATAGCCATAACCACCCTAACCAGCCACTCCTCCAAGCCAAGCTTTCTCATTGCCCACTTCCACACCTCTCTAGGGACTCTGTCAAAGGCCTTTTCCAAATCAACAAAAACAAAACTAAGATCCCTTCTCCTACCAACATATTTTTCCTGAAGCTGTCGAACAATGATTATATCATCAGTGGTCCCCCTACCTGGCATAAACCCAAACTGCATCTCATCAATATTCACTCTTTCTCTAGTCATACCTTCTAAAACTTTCCATGACCTTCGTTATCTGATCTAAAAACTTTATACCTCTATAATTTCCTCTTTCCAGGGCATCACCCTTCCCTTTATACACATTTACAATTACACTCTTCAGCTAATCATCTGGGACAACACACTCATAAATAATCCTATTTATCAGGTCAGTGACTAACCTCACCCCTATATCTCCGGAGGCCTTAGACATTTCGGCAGTCAACTCAGACACACCTGCTGCCTTCCCCACCTTCATCCTGCCTATTGCCTCACTCACAGTAGCAGCATCAATCAAAGGCCAAGGGCCAGACACTGGATCTGCTGGCTCCAAACCTTCCCTGTCCCAGTCAAACTCCTCATTCAACAACCGGTTATAATGCTCTCTCCATGCATCTTTAATATCTCACTGTTCACCACTACCCTTCCTTCATCATTCTTCACACACTGCTCACCTATAATATCCCGATTATCCCTCTTCACCTGACCTGCCACCCTAAATATCATATTTTTCCTTTCCCCATGATTTAGGTTATCAAGTAATAGTCTCTGTGACTCAGACTTTGCCCTGTATACCTCTCTTCTAGCCCTCCGCTTGGCAGCCAAATATTCCTCTTTGCAACCACCCTTCTTCCATTCCCGGAAAAGCCTTCTTTTCTCCTTAAATGCAGCTTCTACACCTTCATCCCACCACCAAGTTACTTTATGTCTTGGTGGTCCTCTTGTCCAACCGCATGTTACATCAGTGACTCTCAAGAAATTGTTCTTGAGGGCTCTGTACTGTTCATTAACGCCTCTGTCTACAGCTCCCTGTTCAGCCAAGACTTTCCTCAACTCGCTATAGAAGGCATCTCTTACTACTTGGTTTTTCAGCTTCCATATTTTCCTCCTAGGTACATAAGTCCTCTTTTTCATCACTTGTTCTTTAAGCACCATATCACAAATCAATAGTTTGTGCTGCTGCACACACTCCTCACTTCCTATAACTTTAGAGAAGACAAACTTCTGCAAGTAGGCAACTAACAACTTTGTAACAAAGAAAATGTTGACGGCAGAGGACATCAAGATCATGCTAGAAATGCAACAGAAAGCATATAAGGATGCAATGGAGTTAATTCTGAATGACATGACTAACAGAATGAGGCAACTCGAGCTACGAAACACTGAGTTGACTCAGTCATTGGAATTCACACAGAAGGAAGTGGACAACTTGAAGCATGATAATAAGACTCTCAAAGAAGAATTGGCTACACTGAAGAAGGAAATAAACAACAAATCTACCTTTGAAGAGAAGATAAACAAGCTAAACGAACGGATGAATTACCAGGAAGACTACTCGAGACGGAACAATCTTCGATTTGACGGACTCGAGGAAAACCCAAACGAGACGTGGGAACAAACTCAGGCCAAGATTCAGCGACTGCTTCGAGATAAGCTGGAATTGGGCCCAGTTCAGCTTGATCGGGCTCACAGAGTGGGCCATACTGCCAATCCGGGAGTCACTCGTCCCCGTACTGTGGTGGCTCGCTTCAATAACTTTGAAGATCGTCAGCTTGCCCTATGAAACTCTGCCAAACTTAAAAACACAAACATTTATATTAGTGAGGACCTGTGTGAATCGTCTGTACAAGCAAGAAGAGCCCAATTACCGGAGCTAAAGAAGGCAAGAGCTGAAGGGAAAATTGCCTACTTCAGTCATACTAAGTTAATTATTCGAGAGAGGAAGGAAAGGATATCACTGTTGCAGGGATTCAACACGAAGACCACAGAGGAACATCGGGCTGATTTGAGTGCTGTGGCTGATGCTGACCCGGCCGGTGCTGACTGCTTGGGGGCTGCTGTTCAGCTAGATGGGAGCCGCTCATCTGCGAGTGCAGCTACTGCTGAGGCTACGTCAGTGCAGCGCCCTCCAAGTCATTTAGCCGACCGGGCAGATGAGGAGCTCAGAGACAACGCAATGGTCCGAAGTACAAGATCGAAAAAGATAAGAGGTGCCCTGTAAGTACTTGTATGGATATGAAAAATTGTATAGTACTCAAATAATGTGCAGTTTTCATTTATAATGGCTTTTTTTCCTCACTTGGATGATGATGAAATTCTTGAGCTGCTGCATGAGAGTTCATCAGTGTTAACATACTATGAATTTAATACTTTACATTATCATTTTAGTGTAAATTATGATTCAAATGATTTAAGTAAATCTGATGAATTAAGTGGTTTAAATATTTCATTGCCTGTTTCTAAATATTATAATCAAGAAGATTTTGATCATTTGTTAAACAGTAAAACTTCTTGTCCCATATTGTTACTCTACAACATAAACAGTATTCCCACTAATTTAGAAAAGTTTTTATTATATTCTGGTATCTCTGCAAATTGTCATAATATTGATATAATGGCTTATTGTGAAACACGACTTTCCAAAGATACTGAGGATTTATATAAACTGAAAGGATATAAATTATATACTAATAATAGGAATCATTATGGAGGGGGGGTTTGTCTGTATGTGAAAAATATTATTTCTTGCCATGTTTGTAATAGTTTATGTATGATGAGTGATACTATTGAAACATTATTTATTGAAGCCTCTTACCTAAGTAAACGCATAATTTGTGGTGTTCTGTATAGGAGACCAAATGCAAGCATCCTGTCATTTATAGAATTATTAGAAAAAATTCTTAGGGACATAGCTGCAACTGGTAAAAAATTTATTTTGTTAGGAGATTTTAATATCAATTTACTTAATAATTCACAAACAAATGTTAGAATGTTCATAGATTTACTAGCCAGTTTTGGATATTATCCATGCATCAATAAACCAACACGAGTAAATAAGACGAGTGCCACGATCATTGATCATATATGGACTAACAGCCTCGATTATATATCAGGATCCGGTATTTTGTTGACCGATGTGACTGATCATTTTGCTCCAATTATTCATTGTAAAAGTAAGATTGAAAAAGAACCATTAATATTTTCATATAGAGATTATAAAAACGTCAATCAAGAGCTTTTATGCCAGGCTATGAAAGAGGAGTTCAATAACATACACATGGATAATAGTCCAAACACTGCATACAATATAGTTTCAGATGCCATAACAAATGTAGTAGAAGAAAATATTCCCCTTAAAACAATAAAAAATAAAGCAAAAGAAGTCAACAAACCATGGGTCACATCCGAGCTACTTGGGCATATTAAGGAGAGACATAAATTATACAAGAAATATATAAAACGCCCTTTGACATTTGGAGCTCGTTATAGGGAATACAGAAACAGGGTTAACAACATGTTGGAAACAGCCAAGAAGCGTTATTATAATACTAAATTTAAAGACACTGCAGGTAATTCTAAAGGAACGTGGAAATTAATCAATGAAGTGATCAACTCTCAAGATAAAAGCAACCAAAACATAGAACGTATGAACATCAACTGTGATACTAGTGATCCACAAACTATAAGTGATTACATTAATAACTACTTCCCAGATATCGGTCTTCAGTTATCTAGTAAGCTTCCAACCTGTAATTTATCTCCCATGTGTTATATGTCAAACACGTACCAAGACTTTATACTGCTGGATACATGAGAGGAAGAAATTATTTCTATAATAAAATCTATAAAAGATTCAGCACCTGGATATGATGGTATTCACGTTACGGTAATAAGATTAACCGTAACAATCCTGGCTCCCATTATCTCAAAATTAATTAATCTGTCTTTTCGATCAGGTATTTTTCCAGAGAGGTTAAAAGTGGCTAAACTCATACCTATTCACAAAGGGGGAAAAATGGATGACGTTTCCAACTATCGACCGATTTCAATACTTCCCGTTTTAAGTAAAATCTATGAACGAGCTATGTACGATAGACTGAATTATTTTCTTACAACTAATAAAATCCTAACTGAATCTCAGTTTGGATTTAGGAAGAATCTTTCTCCTAAATTAGCAATTACAAAATTAATGACCCATGTGCTGCAGGAATTAGGGCGGGGCAAGTATGTAATAACAGTATTTTTGGATTTAAGAAAAGCTTTTGATACATTAAATCATGAAATCTTAATTATGAAACTGCAGCATTATGGTATAGGAAATACATGTCTTAAATGGTGTCAGAGCTATTTATGCAATAGAAAGCAGTATACTTCAGTAAATAAAATATTGTCCGGAGATGTAGAAATCAAAACTGGAGTTCCCCAAGGATCAATATTAGGTCCTTTACTATTTTTGATATACATAATTGATATTGTTAAGTCATCAGACTTATTAAAATTTATTATCTTTGCTGATGATACAAATATCACTTATTCAGCATATGATATACTCTTATTATCAAGGACATTAAATCTTGAATTAAATTATGTTACAACTTGGCTAACAGCAAACAAACTATCTATAAATATTGAAAAAACAAAGTATCTAGTATTTGCTGGCAATAAAATCTTGTAAAGAAATGTTACGATCAAATTATGCGGGGAAACAATACAAAGTTCGAATTCAGTTAAGTACTTAGGAGTTTTGATAGACCAAAATATTAATTGGAAATACCACATAGCATATATACACAAAGTCTCTAGATTATCGGGCATACTACATAAAGTAAAACATTTATTAACCACTGACACACTCCTCACACTATACTACACATTAATTTATCCTCATTTACATTATTGTAATGTTGTTTGGGGTATGGCACACATGACTAATTTAAAACCACTATAGTTGCTTCAGAAAAGGATAATAAGAGCTATAGCAAAGGTTAACTATTATGAACACACTGAACAAATATTTAAAAACTACAAAATTCTTAAAATTAGCGATATTTATGTACTTGAATGTTTAAAATATTTCCATGAACAACTGTATATAATTAATTCTGTTGAACTGCAGAGAGCATATCAAATACATAATATAAATACCAGAAAGAGAAATCAGATTAGACCACCTTTTCCAGTTACTGAATCTCAAAAAAGATTTGTAACGTATTATGGATGTTTAAAATGGAATGATGTGCCTGAACACTTAAAATGTATTAATAACAAAGCCACGTTTAAAACAAATACAAAGAAATGTATACTTAGCACATATTAATTACTCATTAGTCATTCATATATTGTTCATCCACTAGGCATTCATATGAGTATGTATGTGTATATACAAGTGTTTCTATATTTATGTGTATTAATTCGTTAATAGAATCTCATGTATATATTTTGGAATTTAAGCACATTGTAAATATAAATTATTGCGGTTTATATGTCGATCATATATGCAATGTACAGTATATGCAAAAGTTTGTCTGTATATAAGTACTGGACATTTACAAGGCGTCGTTATTTTATTTATATTTTCTTAGGGGACTGTAAAAAATGCTTCATTTAACGGTCCCAGCCATGTTTATATATCTTGTATTAAAGAAAAAAAAAGGTATCTATATATTTATATATATATGGCTAATAAACTGTTTGAATTGAATTGAATTGAATTGAATTGAACATCCCTCACTAACCTCCTATCGGCCCTCCTAACCAGAAAATAATCTATCTGAGTGCTATTTCCCCCAGACTCATACGTAATTAACCTACTGTCTCTTTTCCTAAAATATGTGTTGCACACAATCATGTCCGTTGCCTCCCCAAACTCGAGTATCCTTTCCCCTTCTGCATTCCTTATACCATACGCACATCCCCCATGCACTCCTTCATAACCTTGTGCTGCTTCACCTACACAACCATTTAAGTCCCCTCCCAAAATCATTATCTCATCAACCCGCATACCACCCACAACACGTATTAAATCATCCTAAAATCTATCTTCCTCTGCTACATCCAATCCTGCCTGTGGAGCATATGCCGATATAATCGCAGCTATCTTTCTACCCAACAGAATTTTCACTACTATTACGATCCATGGGGAGTATTTAACTGTATCTACCCTATGAAGACCCATGGAAAGCAATAAGAAAAGAGAAGGATCATGAACACTATGCAACTAGACAAACTACAGGGTAGATTGATAATGATTTGGTTGATTATTCATTTAATTTAACAAACTAAACATACAATAATTACAACCCTAAACCTAACTAAACCTAAGAAAAAAACAATATAAATACCTAAAGCCATTCACCATCAGAAGATTAATGAACTAATGCAAGGAGAAAACTGATACTCATGGTTTACAGCAAAAGAAGGCGTTGAAGATGGGTTCCCTATAACACAGGCTTCCAGGTAAAGGTCAGGAGTGGTTCACTAAGATATTCCCAGGGCAGAGGATGAGTGTGAACTGAACTTGCGCGGGAAACCAGATAATCAGGCAACCTCGCTTCACACAGAAAAAGGGAGGGAAAGTCAGGTGACATGTTGGGAAACTAGTAGTATCAAATCCAGTCAACAGATGGAGCGCTGGTAGCGTGAGGTGGACGAGTGCTTGACTTCAGTCAAAAGATGGGAGTTCACGAGGGATGAGGCGGAGGAGTAATAATTATAGCCGTAACACCTCCCCACAAAGACCTACGCAGTGGAAGCACGAAGGAGGTAGATTACTCTGTAGCCTCGATGGGATGTCTCGACAGGGTATCCGCGAGAATGTTGTCAACACCCCTTATATGCTGAACTTGAAGATTAAATGGCTGAACAAGCAGGGCCCATCGTAGAATCCGTTGATTGGAATTCTTCATAGTCTGGAGAAATACAAGAGGATTGTGGTCCGTAAAGACAGTAGTAGGATGAGGATGGTGGCGAAGATAGCACTCGAACTTCTTGATTGCTAGCACGAGAGCTAGAGCCTCTTTCTCAATTGTGGAGTAGCCCCGTTGATGTCCTTTCAGCTTCGACGAATAGTAGGCAATAGGATGGAGAACACCACTCACTGGGTTGGTTTGCAGCAAAACAGCACCAACCCCAACTCCACTAGCATCGATATGAAGATGGAAAGGTTGCGAGTGGTCAGGAGTTCTGAGGACAGGTCTGCTGGCAAGAAAAGTTTTCAGACGTTGAAAGGCAGTCTCGCAGGCAGAGGTCCACTTGAAGGGGGTTCGAAGTGCGGTGAGATCAGTCAGTGGAGCTGCAACACTGGAGAAGTTCTTACAAAAACGACGATAGAAACCGGCCATCCCCAAAAACCTCATGACTTCCTTTCTGGTGGTTGGAGTTGGGAACGCTAGAACTGCTTCCACATTGGCCTCCTTCGGTAGAACTTGCCCCTGTCCCACAACATGTCCAAGATATGTTACTGTAGAGTCTCCAAAAGTAGATTTAGCTAAGTTGATGGTAAATCCTACTTCTTTTAGTTTGTTGAAGAGGGCATGGAGACGTGTCAGGTGTTCGTCCCACTGGTCAGCCATCACCACAAGGTCATCCAGATAAGCTGAAGTCCCAACCAAATCCTGTGTGATGAAGTTGATGATCCTCTGGAATGTGGCCGGAGCATTAGATAACCCAAATGGCATTACAGTGTACTGATATAACCCAAATGGGGTTATGAAAGCAGATATTAGTTTAGCTCTGTCTGTCATACCTATCTGGTAATAGCCTTTTTGGAGATCTATTGTGCTAATAAATTCGGAGTTTCCTATGCAATCTATTAAGTCCTCTGAGTGGTAGGGGATAAGAGTCAGAGACAGTGACCTTATTGACTTTACGATAGTCTGTACAGAACCTGTGGCTTCCATCGGGTTTTGGAACTAAAAGGCATGGGGAAGCCCAAGGAGAAAAACTTGGTTCTGCAAGGTGATTAGCAGTTAAGAATTCAACTTCCTTTTTCATTACTTTCATTTTTAAAGGATTAAGACGATATGCTGGCTGTTTAATTGGACTAGTAGCATCGCTAACCAACCGTATGTCATGTTTTAAGAGACCACAAAACCCTGGTAAATCAGCAGTAACTTCAGGATAAGACGTCAATAACAATTCTAGGTCATCCTTTTGTATGTTGGTCAAACTTGATAGGTAATCACATAGAGATTCCATGATCATGCTGTTAGGTAGGTTACCGGACGGTTGGGGTAGGTCCAATTCTGGGTTTGTCAAGTCTGAAGTCTCTGGCTCTGGCTCTGGCTCTGGCTCCGTTCCCACAAACAGTACAGGGTTCATCTCATTTCTCTCTGCATAGTGCTCCTCTGGGCATCTAGTAAAATAAGGTTTCATTAAATTCACATGAACAAGTTGAGAGTCTTTACGTCTATCTGGGGTGTGTACTACATAATTCAACTTTGATAGTTTTTTGGCAACTACATATGGGCCAGTGAATTTACTCCTGAGGGGACTACCTGGAATGGGAAGAAAGAGCAAGACCTTGTCTCCTGGGGAGTAACTGTGTGCAACAGACGATGGATGTTGAAGTCTTTCCATTTTACACTGAGCCTTTAATAAGGTATCTTTAGCAATCGTTCTGACTTCTGATAATCTAGATCTTAAATTATCAATATAGTGAGATACAGATGGACTTTCTTGAGTAGTGCTGTTAAACCACTGATCTTTCAGAAGCTTCAAGGGACCCCTTATTTGTCGTCCATATAATACCTCAAATGGAGAATATCCTAAAGACTCCTGAGGACACTCCCTTATAGCAAAAAGAAGAAAGTCTATGCCTTCATCCCATTCCTTGTGGTTTTCCAAGCAATACTTTTTCAACATTGATTTAAAGGTCTGGTGGAACCTTTCTAAACAGCCCTGGGATTGTGGGTGATAAGCCGAGGAAGTGACATGTTTAACCTCTAGTTCCTCCATAACTTTTTTGAAAAGCCTACTGGTAAAATTCGTCCCTTGATCCGATTGGATTTCTTTAGGGATGCCAAATGCAGTGAACAAATGAAGCAGGGATTTCATTATAGTTTTAGAGGTGATATTTCTGAGGGGATAGACTTCAGGGTATCTTGTTGCAGTATCCATGATAGTAAATAAGTACTGGTTACCTTTCTTTGTCCTAGGTAGAGGTCCCACACAATCAATAACTACCTTTTCAAAAGGTGCTGTCACTACAGGAATTGCATGGAGTGGAGCAGACTTAAGCTGTTCATTAGGTTTACCAGCCACTTGACAAACATGACAAGTTTTTATAAAAGTAGAAACATCCTTTCTAAGACCTGACCAATAGTAATGTTGTAGGATTTTTTTGTAAGTTTTTAAGACCCCTAGGTGACCAGCTATCCCGTCATGAGCCAGTTTAAGGATGGATTGTCTGACAGATTTGGGAATCACAACTTGGTGGATTTCTGACCAGGTATCAAGATGTTTTAGTTCTGGTGGTCTATAAGCTCTCATCAAAACGCCATCATGGAAGTAAAAACAAGGCAATGTATTTAGGTCTTTACCTTCGACTGCAGCATGTCTCAGGGTAGCAAGTGATGGATCAGCCTTCTGAGCTTTAATTAGGTTTTCTTTTGAGATAGTCTGATCCAGCAGATATTCCTTGGGAGCAGGTGGTGGTAATGGATTGATTTCGTTCTTTTTAGCCTTCTGTGACCTAGTTACAACACAGGAGGGAAATAAGTGGGGAGCAACAGTATCTAGAATCTCAGTTGGGCTCTCAGTTAAAGGGTTTTCAACCACTGAAACCATAGGCACAATGAGTTCTCCTGCCAAATCATTTCCCAATAGCAGATGAGATCCCTTGACTGGCAAACGGTCTTCTCTGACAGCTACTTTAACATTTCCAGATAAAAGGTCACACTGGAGATAAACTTCAGCTAAGGGATAGGAGGGATTAGATGAAAGGTCAGACAAAATCACCTTCTCCCCAGTGAAGGCACTAGATACACAAGGAATAGCATTTCTGACCAAAATTGATTGAGATGCTCCAGTATCTCTCAAGATAGTAATGGGATATGACTCATCATCTTTATTCAGTGAGACTGTACCCTGAAACATAAAAGGAAGGAAGGAATTCTGATGAGGCTTATTTGAATCATAAGTCACTACTGGCTTTTCAATTTCATGAGGAGATTTTTCTTTGGGGTTAAACATGTTTTTTGAAGTTTTACAATTAGGGTGTTTGCAGGACTGGATAGAATGACCTGGCTTTTTGCAATAACTACAGGATATATTGGAGATATTTTGAGTCCAAGGCATCAAGTGTGAAGAGCTCTGCTTACCACCCACCATACCGGAGCTTACACCAGAGGAGTACTTAACACCTGAGATGGAACCACTCCTGTTATTTAGAGATCCCATCAATAAATCATAGGCGTCAGCCAACTCCGCTGCTTTCATGAGATCCTTCTGTCCTTGCTCCTCCACATGCTTCAGGATGGTGAATGGCAACTTACTCTTCCACTCTTCCAAAACCATGAGATTAACCAGGTCTGAAAATGTTGAGGTGTTAGTTGTTTCAAGCCATTTCTTAAACTGTCTTAATTTATCATTTGCAAACTCCACATAAGTATGAGAAATTGATTTTACATGTTTTCTGAACTTCTGTCGATATCCATCAGGAGAAATTGAATATGCACGAAGAATACTAGTCTTTAAACCATTATAATCATTTTTATCATCAAAACTATTATAAACTCTCTGAGCTTTTCCGATCAGCTTTGGAACCAAGACTGATATCCAGTGTTGTTCAGGCCACTCATTTTTCTTGGCAATGTGCTCAAATGTGTTTAAAAATCCATCCACATCATTCTCATCAAACTGAGGCAATAAAGCAGCTTCCTTGTGTGGTTTAAACGCAGTTAATTTCTCTCTCAATTCAATTTCCTTTTCCCTAAGGTTTGAATTTGCATTTGCTTCAAGCTCTCTTATTTGTAATTCTTTCATTTTTTACTCTCTCTTCTTGAGCTAATTGTTCTGTTCTCATTCTCTCTTCTTGAGCTAATTGTTCTGTTCTCATTCTCTCTTCTTGAGCTAATTGTTCTGTTCTCATTCTCTCTTCTTGAGCTAATTGTTCTGTTCTCATTATCTTTTCTTGAGCTAATTGTTCTATCTTAAGCTGATATTCTAATCTTAATCTTTCCATCTCCACTGGGTCACTGTGTCCTTGTTTAGTATGAGTTGAATAAGGATTATCAACCCTAGTAGGAAAGGAATAACTCATAGGAGTCAAAACATCAATAGCCTCTGTCCCCAGGACTTCCCTTTGAACTAAAGACTCTATAATTGTGTTTTTTAAGACCTCTTTTGTCATACGAGATTCAATTTCTATTTGGAAGTAGGTAGCAATGCTTTTCCACTCATCTTTCTTTAAGTCTTAATTGCTCATGGCTAGGATTTTCAACAAATTTTTGAAGGTCAAACATGATTAAAATGTATGAGAAAATTATGGTAAGTTATATTTTAGACACAGATTACAGGAAGAAAACTCTTTGAAGTCCTGGAAACTTCCAGAGCCTTGACCAAAATATTAACTTACGAAAGTCGTTGTCTATGATTAAGAGCAGAGGATGACGGCTTTTAGCATGATCCGGATTACCCCTGATTATAGGATAAGACAAAACAACTTTGATTCTTGAATAATCTGGGACTTGGAAGAGTGAGTGTATCAAACTAGCCACTTGCCCTATCGCAACTAGCAGATGTAGACCTCACTGGAGCGTGGGATACAGCATTATAAACGATCCGGATATATTCCCCACATTTGATAGAACTTATAACGACCCTGTATTTCGTTAAAAATGAAATATAAGTTCTATGAAGACTCCTGAACCTATAAACCTATGTGCTGACAAGTTCACACAAATACCAAAATGTTTATTGCATCAAGGATTTTAAATCGAATGGAAACAAGTTTCACACTAATACCAAAATGCTAAATACATCAAGGAAAATTTAAAATCTATGGGAACAAGCAACAGCAACCCCTCAAAACACCATTACTGTAAATGTCTGTCTAGCTGAAATAGGTCCTGTCACGGTCGCCATTTATTACGATCCATGGGGAGTATTTAACTGTATCTACCCTATGAAGACCCATGGAAAGCAATAAGAAAAGAGAAGGATCATGAACACTATGCAACTAGACAAACTACAGGAGTAGATTGATAATGATTTGGTTGATTATTCATTTAATTTAACAAACTAAACATACAATAATTACAACCCTAAACCTAACTAAACCTAAGAAAAAAACAATATAAATACCTAAAGCCATTCACCATCAGAAGATTAATGAACTAATGCAAGGAGAAAACTGATACTCATGGTTTACAGCAAAAGAAGGCGTTGAAGATGGGTTCCCTATAACACAGGCTTCCAGGTAAAGGTCAGGAGTGGTTCACTAAGATATTCCCAGGGCAGAGGATGAGTGTGAACTGAACTTGCGCGGGAAACCAGATAATCAGGCAACCTCGCTTCACACAGAAAAAGGGAGGGAAAGTCAGGTGACATGTTGGGAAACTAGTAGTATCAAATCCAGTCAACAGATGGAGCGCTGGTAGCGTGAGGTGGACGAGTGCTTGACTTCAGTCAAAAGATGGGAGTTCACGAGGGATGAGGCGGAGGAGTAATAATTATAGCCGTAACACTACCAATATCCTATCGCTTACTCTCAAAACATTCATAACATATTCCACCCATTTCTCCGCAACCATCACACCAACACCTCCATATCCGTCTGTCCCCCCTCCAGCCAAAACAACTTACAGCAACAGTCTCGAATGTATCGGATGCTTCAGGCCTACCGCTTGGCTACAAGTTGCCAGATATCTCATTCTCAAACTTATTTAATATCTCAGCCGGGATTGTCGGGATGATATATATATATATATATACATATATATATATATATATATATATATATATATATATATATATATATATATATATATATATATATATATATATATATATATATCTTATAAACTTTTAAGGCTTTGGGGGCCCCCTGCCCCCCCTCAGGTACACTACTACACACACACACACACACACACACACACACACGTGTGCAATATATATATATATATATATATATATATATATATATATATATATATATATAGATGGGAAGAGGATCACCAGGCAGAACACAAACATCGTGGCAAAGATAGGCTCTTTATTTGCTGACGTTTCGGAAAATACTTATTCCATCTTCAGAGCAAAATCTACAATTGAAAAATATACACAGTTAAGATTTTTATATGTTATAACGGTCAAAACAAGACTAAAAACATGAAGGTACAAAAACGAAGTCCATTAAAATACCGTGTTCGTAAATCAATAGGTATTAAAAACTAAAATAAATGAGGTAGGAGTCTATCTATCTATTTATATACCTAGGCTGCTTCCCCCATGGAAAGGGAGGTAGCCGAGACATGACGAGACACTCCCCATTTACTCATCCATTCAAACAGTCATTCGCATCTTAGCCCCAAAGGGGAGAAGGGACAGATCCTCACCGTCCCACACCAAACATGGGTCAACTGCGCAGTGCAATCAGTGACATCCGCAGCAGGGCCCGACAGCAGAGCTGGTTTACCCCTGCCACATCATAATAGACCTATCCCCTTACTCGCACCTGACCTGACTAGCTAATCAGACCGAATGCGGGAGAATATCCCCTCAGGGCTGCGTCATCATTTATTCAGTCACAATTTCTCTCCATTTATATCTGTCACGCACAGCCATTCTTCCTTGCTCAACAGACATCCCTCTTGCATCCAGCGCTCTCTTCACACTGTCCATCCATCCTATTCATGGTCTCCCTCTCAGCCTTAAACCTCTCACATCTGATCTAGTTATCTTTTTCACTAATCGCTCATTATCCATTCTCTCCATATGCCCAAACCATCGCAACACCCTCTGCTCAACTCTACCAGCCATCTCCCGAACAACTCCAGTTCTCCTTCGCACTTCATCATTTCGCACTCGATCCATACGTGTCACTCCACACATACTCCTCAGACACCTCATCTCCATTACATTCAAACTTTTCCTCTCTGCTACACCCATATTCCATGTTTCAGCCCCACATAATGCAGTCGGTACCACAACACCCTCATACAGCCTTCTCTTTACATCCATTCTAAGCGAACGACATTTAAACACTTTTTTCATTCCTCCCAGCACCTTTCCTACTTCATTTATTCTAAACTTCACTTCTGCATCTATTCTTCCATCCATAGCAACATGCGACCCTAAATATTTAAAACACTCCACCTCCTCAAGCAACTCACCATTCAAAACTATATTCATCCCCCTATCATCTACCAACCTCGTACACTTTATCACTTTACTCTTATTCTCATTTACTTTCAATTTCCTCCTTTCACACACCCTTCCAAACTCCTCTACCAACTGTCTCAATCTCTCCTCTGAATCAGTCACCAGTGCAGTATCATCTGCAAACAGCAACTGCTTAAGATTCCACTCTCCACCATCGACATTCACCAGACTCAGACCTCCACCTAAAACACTTGCATTCACCTCTCTTACAACACCATCCATATAAATATTAAACAACCAAGGCGACATCACACATCCCTGTCGCAGCCCCACTCTCACGGGAAACCAATCACTCACAGCATTTCCCACTCTTACACACGCTTTACTATTTACATAAAAACTTTTCACCCCTTTTAGTAACCTACCATCAAGTCCATACAATCTTAAAACAGTCCACAAAGCCTCCATATCAATTCTGTCATATGCTTTCTCTAAATCCATGAATGCCCAAAACACACCCGTGCCTTTCACTAAATACTTTTCACACAATTGTCTCACAGCAAACACCTGATCCACGCATCCCCTCCCTCTCCTAAAGCCACACTGCTCATCACCAATTACTCCCTCTGTACCCTCTCTAACTCTCATAATTAACACTCTACCATACACCTTACCTACAACACCCAACAGACTTATACCCCTAAAGCTAGTACATTCATACTTATCACCCTTGCCTTTATACAACGGGACCACACAAGTACTTGCCCAGTCAATTGGCACCATACCTTTCACAAAGTACACATTCAACAATCTTCCTAACCAGTCAACAATAGTCACTCCACCACCCTTCAGGCATTCCACAGCACACCCATCAATACCCGCAGCTTTCCCTGTTTTCATCTCCTTTACTGCCTTCTCCACTTCCTCATTCGTGATCAAAGAATCATTCAACTCTCCCAACACATTGATTCCTTGCACCCTTCCATCTGCCACAATCTCAGCCACCCTTTCCTCCTCTACATTTGACAGTCTTTCAAAATACTCTGCCCATCTCTTCCTTACTGCATCAATCTCAGTTAACATCCTTCCATCCTCTGCTTTTATTCGCTCTTCCTTCCCCGACTCTCCCTTTAGCACCCTTTTCACCTCCTTCCAAAACATTTTCTTATTCTGTTGAAAATTCTCAGTCAGCTGCCTACCCCACCTCTCATCTGCTGCCACTTTAGCATCACGCACAGCTCTTCTCGTCCTATTCCTCCTTTCCTTATACCTCTCATATGACACCTCATCCTTCCTCTGCAGCCACACTTCATATACATGTCTCTTCTCTGCCACAGCCATACTTACTTCCTCGCACCACCATTCACTTCCTTTTCTTACACCACCACCCACACGTCTCACACTACACACCTCTTCTGCATGCCCCACCACAGCACTCTTAAACAACTGCCATTCCTCCTCCACACTGCCATTTTCCTGATCTTTCACTGCGTTCCACTCATCTTTCAATTCCTCCTGATACCCTATCATTTTCTCTCTCTTATCCAACTCACTCACTTTCAAAACCTCCCTGCCACACCTAACCCTCCTAGCTCTCACCCATCTCTTTCCTACTCTTAACTTTCCCTCCACCAGGTAGTGGTCAGGAGTAAGAAAGCAAAACGTATCTAAAATAGTAAGCGTAGTATTGTTAAAAAAAAAAAAAAAAAAAAAAAAAAAAACTTACCTAGTGTGGAAAACAATTCAGTTCACAGCAAGCCATGTCACTAATCGAAGGGTTAAAACGATATTGGTACAAAGCTTCCATAATGGGAAGGTCCGTGTCATTGTTGCTACCACCAAGAACTGTGAAGTGGAATGAGAGAAGGGATGGTCGTGTTGTTGTGCGTGGTCCCGTATTGCTGAGTGTGGTGGATTGGTGATTAAGGCCTGTTCGAACTGAACGACCTAACTGTTCATGGATTCGTGTCTTTAGGTGTCTTTTTGTTTTACATATATATGTCTTTTTGTTTTACATATATATGCCGCCCTACAGCTGGCACACATGGAGAGGTAAAAAACGGATGCTTGTAAGTGTGAGGGAATGGTGTCTTTTACCTTGAAAAAACTCTGGATTGTTTGTTGGGTTTTAAACACAACTCTAAGTGACACTTGTGGGAAGTGTTCAGCTAGAAGTTTTTTAAGTTTGTTCCTCAATGTGAAGCTAAAGGGTCCGGTGTATGTTATGGGAAAGTATAAAATGTTTTTCGGAACAGTAATGACTTGGGCCTTTGAAGCCGTAAAGAATTTATTAAGTGTCTTACCAATGTACGTTTCGGTGATATATATATATATATATATATATATATATATATATATATATATATATATATATATATATATATATATATATGTATAGATAGATATAGATATATGTATGTATATAGATGGATAGATAGATAGGTAGATAGAAAGACACACATATGGATATCTATATACATACCTATTGATATATAGATAGATAGATAGATAGATATAGGTATAGATATCTAGATATAGAGATATAAAAATATAGATATAGATATAGATATCGTTATAGATATAGATATCAATGTAGATATAAATATATAGATATATATATTTATATAGATATATATACTGTAGATGTATATAGATAGATATATGTATAGATAGATAGATATAGATATCTAAATAGATAGATAGATAGATAGATAGATCCATAGATACACATATATATATGTATATATACAAATAATATATATATATATATATGTATATATATATATATATATATATATATATATATATATATATATATATATATATATATATATATATATATATATATATATATATATATATATATATATATATATATATATCCATCCATCCATCCATCATCCAATCGTACATTGTCCCATGAGGAGCGTAGGAGTCCGGGGCTAGGCAGATGGTCTCGAAATTTTAGATGAGAGTGACCAGCCTCACTCATCCCTGAGTGGCATTACATGAGCAATCAACCCCAACCACCCCTTGGATATAAACCTTCATCAGCTCAATCCGACTGGAGCGCAATAATTACCCACTAAACCACCAGGTGCCAAAATTTGGCTATATGGTTACCACCCAGCGTAGTAAATTGTTTCCTGGTGTACAGGAAACCATTTGGCTTGTCATTCAGTGTAGAGTCACCCACAGGGAGAAGGAAAAGGAAAGAATGAAGGAAAGAAAGACAGGAGAGGAAGAGTAAAGTCACGTAGGCAGAATGACAAGGAAAGAATGAAGGAAAGACAGAAGAGGATGGAGGGAAAGAAGGAGGGAAGGGAGGAAAGTGCAGACATCCGAGAGCAGCACTACATCGATTGAGTGGATGGTGAGCGCCCCCACCTACCACACACAAACACACACACACACACACACACACACACACACATATATATATATATAGAGAGAGAGAGAGAGAGAGAGAGAGAGAGCTGTATATAGATATATAGAGATATAGAAATATATATAGATAGTTATGCAGATAGAGAGATAGATATACATATATATATAGATATATATTGTATATAGATATAGATATATAGATATATTAATATAAATATAGATAGAAAGATAGGTAGATAGATTTATATATAGATAGATAGATATAGATATAGAGATAGCTAAAGATAGATAGATAAGTATAGACAGATGGATATAGATAGATATAGATAGATATAGACATGGATAAATATAGATAGATAGATAAAACAGATAGATAGATAGATTGATAGATAGATAGATAGATTGATTTTTTTTTTTTTTTTTTTTTTTTAAATAACAGAACGGAGGAAGGAAAAACAAATGGAGAAAAAAAAATAATCCATACACCAGATTACTGGTGTCCTCTGTTCATAAAATATCTGTAAGAATTAGACTTGAACAGTTGTAGGTTGAAATTTGGAGGAAAACAACTCTGGGGAAGCGAGTTCCAGAGAGATGCAGTTCGGGGAATGAAAGAATTCTGATAGGCAGAAGTTCTGCAATGTGGTTGAGTGACATTCCAGTCATGAGCGTTACCAGATGCCCGTGTAGCACGAGGGAAGGCATGGAGAGGTGGCACCATGGACGCAACTTCGTCTGAGCATTTGCCAAAAAAATATCTGTAAAATAATGCAAGGGAGGCAACATTCCTTCTTACTTGCAGGGGAGGTAGTTTATATGTAATGGCAGGGTTGTTAATGATTCTAACAGCTTTATTCTGAATTTTGTCTAGTTGTCTTAATGCAACCTCTCCACAACCATTCCACAAGGGTGAGCAATATTCAAGCTGAGAGCGCACATGACTCTTATAAATTATAGCTAACTGCTCATCGGCGAAGAAGTTACGGACTCTGTACAATAATCCAAGTTTCCTTGAGGCGGTTTTAGCAAGTGATCTGACATGAGAGGTCCAGCTGAGGGCACTGTTAAGTGAGACACCAAGAATTTCAATACTTTTGGAGATGGGAATATTAGTAGCACTGAAGGTAATGTACGAATCTGGCAATATCTGTCTATTAGTAAACTGTATATATTTAGTTTTACTAGCATTAAAAGAGACAAGGTTGTTTTGTCCCCATTCACTGATTGTAGATAGATCTTGATTTATGGAGATGGCTGTATTGAGTTGAGAGGTAGAGATATTAGACTTTGTAAATGGATGTCTGAGTGTGAATGAACTATGTAGTGTTGAGTCATCTGCATATGAGTGAATGGGATTGTGAGTGACAGATAAGAGATCATTAATATGAACCAGAAATAGGGTTGGCGCCAGAACTGATCCCTGTGGCACGCCGGCGTTAATTGAGTGGAAATTCGAATATACATCATCTACTTTTACTCTTATTTTCCTGTCACTAAGATAAGAAGAAATCAAAGGAACAAAAGACGTTAGTCCATAGCAAGGGAGTTTGGACAGCAGGGAACGGTGCCATACTCTGTCAGCTTTAGAGACATCAAGAGCTACTGCATGAGTTTCTCCAAAAGATCAATTGATTGATGGATGGTATGAGTTAAGAGATTGAGTATGTCAATGGTGGATCTTTCGTGGCGAAAACCGTATTGTCTATCATTAATTAAATTGTTGGATTCAAGATGTTTAACAATATGCTTATTAATTAAAGTTTCAAATACCTTACCAAGAGAAGATGTGATAGCTATTGGTCTGTAATTGGAGGGGTCAGACGAACTTCCTTTCTTCGGAACTGGGTGGATATTGGCTTCTTTCCATGAATTTGGGAATAAAGAAGTACGTATGCATAGTCTGAATAATTTAGCTAGGACAGAGGCAAGTTCAGGGGAACACTTTTTCAAAACAATTGGCGGAATTCCATCTGGACCTGGAGCTTTGTTGGTAGGTAAATTGTCTAGGATGGATTTTACAAATCTTGTCTGTATTTTAAGTGGGGCAATTTCGGGAGAATCAAGTTCCAGTACTGAGACATTCTGGCTGGTATCATCTATGGTAGAGTTTCTTGCAAAGGTACTAGCAAAGATATCTGCTTTCCCACGTGGGTCATTTGTAATATTGCCATCTGAAGATTTTAGTGGGGGAATGGAAGATGACTTGTTAAAGTTATTATTGAAAGAATTAAGAGTTGACCAGAATATTCTGTTGTCATTAGGGTTGTTAAGTAGTTTTGATGCTTGCTTTTGAAGAAAGTTTGATTTAGATAGATTTAATACAGCTTTTGCATGATTTCTAGCAATTTTAAATTGGGAGAGTGATTCAGGTGTTTTTGATTTTAAGTAAGAGTTATATGCTAATGACTTTTGGGCTGTTGCTCTGGCACAATTGCCATCAAACCATTTTGGAGAGAGTTTGATCTTTTAGTGAATTGTTGACTTGGTATGAATAAATCCATACCAGCTAGTATTAAGTCACAAATGTGGGACTGGGTAGAATTGGGATCACTAGAGAAGAAAGACTGCCATGGAACATCAGCAAGAAAATTTCTAAATCCATCCCAGTCTGCCCTGTCAAAGTGCCATCGGGTCACCCTGACAGGTTCGGAATGGGGAGATGTAGGAGGGTTAACTAATGAGGCTTTGATGAGATTGTGGTCAGAGGATCCAAGTGGTGACAGCACCTCTATCCTGTATTGATCTGGATTATTTGTCAAGAATAAATCCAAGAGATGGGCATTATGGTCAGGATTATCAGGTATTCTGGTTGGTTGCTTTACCAACTGGGTGAGATTAAACGATTCCGCAAACAGCTCGCATTCCAGACCAGCGTCGTCAGTCCGGGCAGAATGCAATAACCATTCAACATTGTGTATGTTAAAATCACCCAAAATGGTAATTTCATTGCCAAGGGCAAGGTCAAGGTTACTCAACTGAGTGGATATGGAATCAAATACACTGGGTTCCGAAGAAGATATAGATAGATAGATAGATAGATATAGATAGACAGATAGATATATAGATATAGATAGATGGACAGATATGTAGATACATAGATATAGATATAGCTTTATATATACTGTAGAGATAGATATTGATGTAAATATACTGATAAATAGATAGACAGATAGAGAGAGAGAGAGAGAGACAGAGAGACAGAAAGACAGACAGACAGACAGACAGACAGACTGACAGACAGACAGAGAGACAGACAGATAGATATATAGATATATATCCCGTTGGATCCCAGGGGTGCTGGGCGTGGCATTCCACTGGAAGGGCACTAAGCGTACCGCCCTCCGCCTATCGGCTCATAGTCGCGAAGTTCATAGGTCCCTACCCGGGGCCCCGCTGAAGGGGGTCACCTTGACGTGGTGGCGGGGCTTGAAGCGTGGCTGGCAGTGCCACCTACTTTGGAGGCATGCCTACCTTTGTAGGGTTCGGCATTTGTCAGTGTCGTGGACCCAGCACCCCCTACATCACTGGTAGAGGAGGCCTACTGGTGATGTTAGTCCCTGCCCATTTGCCATCTAGGGCGGGACTGTTGCCTCCCCACGTGTTTGCCGTGCGTGGCGTCCCGTAATGCTGGGAGACAGGAGTCCTGGAGGTTGAGTGATGCTGCATGGTGCGCCCTGCAGCTAGCAATACACCTCTTTGGTCCTTTATTCTGGCAAGACGGGTGGCCTGGTTGGGCCCGACCAGGTCAGTCGGCTGGTCATGCGTTGGCTAGGGTCAAGTGGGCACTGGGGGGCCTGGTGGCTCCTACCGTCCTGGAGTCACCCTTGTTCGGGTTCCCCGGTGGTTACCCGCGTATACTTCCCTGCTACCTCTGGGGTCGCCAGTGGCATTGTCCCTGGCATAAGACCTCCCCTTGTTGGGCTCCGTGGTGGGTGGAGGAGTGGGGGAATGAAGTTATTAAATTTTAATGGCAACTAAAACAAAAAATAAATATGACGAACATCTGGGCCACTTAAAGTCTGGCCCAATTACATCCCCGCGTGAGGTCTTGCCAGGCTTTTATGAACAAGCCCACTTTGCTCGGTATTTGGTGATCCGGGCAGTAGAGGGTGTCAAAGTGGCAGAACTGGACATTTTTTAAGTCTATAGAAAAATCGTTAAGACATGTGGCAGGGAGCCAAAAATTTTGCCACAGCACGATGGGAGCCTGCTTGTGGAGGTTACCTCCCCAGAGGAGAAAGACAGACTCTGTTCTCTATCTGAGGTATCTGGGGCTCCAGTTACATGCTTGCCGCATCCCACATTCAACCAATCTCGTGGGGTAATCTACTCTAGAGAGCTGCTTAGGTACTCAGAAGCAGAGCTTCTTGAGGAAATGAAGGTACATGGAGTCATCAAAGTGGAAAGATTTCATAAGAAAATTGATGGTGTCCTTCTGCCCACGCCCTCCATTTTGTTAACGTTTGAGGTCACTCAGCTTCCCTCTTCCATTAAGGTTGCCTGGTTGTCCTTAAAGGTGAAGCTGTATATACCCAGTCCAAGACGCTGTTTTCATTGTCAAAAGTTTGGCCACGTTAGCAAATATTGTCGACGATTGTTGCAGGGCCTTTCCTGCAATATGTGCTACATGTGGAATTTCCCATGAAGATATAGATTGTTCTGGTACAGAGACCTGTGTCAATTGTGGAGGTGGCCATGCAGCTACCTCCAAAGTTTGTGACAAATACAAATTTGAGTGTGAGGTTTTGTCTTTGAGGGCTCGTGAAAGGATTACCTTTAAGGAAGCTAAACACCGAGTTATGTCTATGTATATACGACCTGGAGTTTCTTTTGCTTCAGTTCTATCACGGTCCGTCCAGTCAGGCCGCAATTCTGGTGGTGATGAACAGAATTCTCAACGACGTGAGAGTCTGGGTACTCGGTCAACCTCCAACACGTCTGATAGGATGCAGATTCTCTCGGTGCCTGTCAGCAATAAATTTGCAACTTTGGTGGAAACTACTGATGGAGAAGACACCTCAGTTAGTACCTCCAAGAATATGCCCAAGAATACTTCTGTGATTCCATCCGAACTTGTACAGGCTGAGGTACATAGCCCTAAACGGTCCTCCAACAAACGCATTCGTGAGTCTACTGAGTCATTGACAGATGTTCCCCCAACTAAAGCCTCCCATGCTGATCAGGGTGGCCACTCTGACAGTGCTATTGTATCGGGCATAGATACTGATGTCCCGGTCATTGATACCAGTTGGATGGTTTCGCTGTGGCCTCAGACATGAAGGTACCCTCTCTAAAGCCAGGGATAAGCCTCCCCTGCTTGTCAGGACCCCAGCCCTGAGGGATGCACGAGTGGTTGCAGTCCCTCTGATGACACAGCATGCTCTGATCTGACTGAGGCAGCTTGCGGTCCCTCCAACAAGTCAGGTGAGTCGGTCACTTCTTCCTCTGTGGTACCGGTTGTTTCTCCCCCTGTTAACTCTGACAATTCTGCCCTCTCCCCTCCACATTCGGGGGCCAGGACCCTAATCCCTCCTGCTCGACCTCTCAGCTCACTGGGGGCCCCGGGCAGGGTCCAGAGTAGCACCTCCCCTCCTGTTGGGCTCCATGCTGCTGCCCGTGACAAACCCATTAGTGGACGTACCTGCATACCAAAGAAGACTGTCCCCCTTTCAGCACGAGTGCCAGTCTCCCTCTCTGGAGGCTCGTCAGGGCCCCCACATTCCCGCAAAAATTTTGACACTGGGAAGTCCAATTCTCGGATTATTCCACCTCAAAGGAAGAGTGTTGTAAAACTTTCCTCTTCCACGTCCTCACGTTTGCCTGCGGATGTTCGACATAAAGCGCGGGTTCCTGGTGCTGGACAGTCTCTTACCAAGGGCCTTCCTAAGCATCATTCCAAACCCGCTCGCATGTCAGGAGGTGTACAGTCACGCACTTAATCATTTTCCCCTCCACTGTGGGTTCTATCATCCAGTGGAATTGTCGGGGTTTACGTGCTAACTATGAGGAACTGTGTCATCTAGTTTCTCAATTTACTCATATGCATGTGTATCCAGGAGACCATGGTTGGTGATACTGCTCCTGCTGGTCCTTCTGGCTACAATGCTTTTTATTCTGATCCTGTGCTGGGCCATGGTCGTCATGGAGGTGCTGCTATCTTCCTTCGCCAGGATATTCCATTTAGTCATCTGGATATTTCCAGTCCCTTGCAGGCAGTTGCTGTCCGGATGTTTTTACGTCGGCAGTATACAGTTTGCAGTCTTTATCTACCTCCTAGTGCAACTGTTGAAAGGGCGGATCTGGAACGCCTTATTCATGGCCTTCCTTCTCCCTTTCTGTTACTAGGTGATATGAATGGTCACCATCCACTATGGGGAAATAGTGAGGCCAACCCTCGGGGAGTTATGCTGGCCTCTTTAGTGGAAGATAAGGAGTTAGGCATTTTAAACTCCAATAAAATGACTTATTTCCATAGCCAGACAGGAACTTTTACTGCCATTGATTTGTCCTTATGTTCAGCTGATGCTCTTTTAGATTTTAACTGGGATGTGTTGCCAGACCTACTGTATATGGCAGCGACCATTTTCCGTTACTCTTAACTGCTAGTGCAGGTGGACCTCAGCCACGTCTTCCTCGCTGGCTTCTGGATAAGGCTGACTGGCCATATTTCAGGGAATTAAGTTCCATTTCCCTTTCTGTCAATGAGTTTGGCTGTCTTACGGAGGCTGTGTCATATTTCAATACCGTGCTGCACTCAGCAGCCCTATTATCTATTCCAAAAACAAAGGGTCAGTTTCCTAAACGTCCAGTTCCTTGGTGGAACTCGGAGTGTAGTTCTGCAGTGAGAGCCAAACGAATTGCCTTCTCACGACTTCGTCGTCACCGTGGGGATCCTCAGTATTTGGTGGCGTATCAGAGGGCACGAGCTCATATGAGGCGGGTCTTAAAGGAGGCTAGGCGTTCATCCTGGAAGGGTTATGTTTCCTCCATCAATTCGAGGACTTCCATCACCCAGGTGTGGAACCGGGTAAAGAAAATTTCAGGTAAATTTACTGTTCCATCCCCTCCTGTTTTATCTGCACCAGGTGGAACTGTGGCTGATCCATTTGCTGTTGCAGAATTGCTTGCTGACCATTTTGCCAGTGTGTCAAAGAAGGATGCAGATACACCTTTGGCTTGCCGCCGTCGGTGCCTAGAATCTCGAGGTCTCAGTTTTGCCTCTGTTGGGGAAGAGCCTTACAATGTTCCATTTTCAATTTCTGAACTCCAGGCAGCTCTGTCGCAGTGCCATGATTCCTCTCCTGGTTTTGATGATATTCCTTATGCCTTTTTACGCCACCTGTCTGATGAGTCCCTGTTGTTTTTGCTTTCACTGTTTAATAAGATCTGGTGTTCTGGGGAGTTTCCGGCTTCTTGGGGTGTTGCTGTAGTTATCCCCATCCCCAAACCAGGTAAGGATCACCTACAGGCGACGAATTATCGGCCTATTTCTTTGACGTCTTGTATATGTAAAGTTTTGGAAAAGATGGTCAATGCTAGGCTTGTGTGGTTTTTAGAGAGAGGTGACTTCTTATCCCCTACCCAGTATGGTTTTCGAAAAATGCGATCTACCTCTGATGCATTACTGTCCTTGGAATCTTCTGTCTGTGAGGCTTTTTCCACTAACCAACACCAGGTCACGGTCTTCTTTGATCTGGAAAAGGCATATGACACTGCATGGCGTCATGGTATTTTACTCTCTCTTCATGAGTTTGGTCTTCGTGGGCGCTTACCTGTTTTTATTCAACAGTTTTTATCTAACCGAATTTTAAGGGTGCGAGTGGGAGGAGTGCTTTCTAATGCCCGTGCACTAGAAGATGGAGTACCACAGGGGAGTACCCTTAGTGTTACTCTGTTCGCTGTAGCCATTAACAGCGTCATCAGTGTACTTCCTGATGGTGTACGAGGATCACTATATGTTGATGACCTCTCGATTTCCTTCACTGCATCTAGAATGTCTCTGATAGAGAGGAAGTTGCAGCTGGCTCTCAATAGAATTTCTGACTGGGCAGAAGCACGCGGTTTCCATTTTTCTGCAGCAAAGACAGTGGCTATACATTTTTGTCGCCTTCGAGGAGTCCACCCAGACCCTGACTTGTATCTCTATGGTAGAAGAGTATCCTGTGTGGAAGAGACACGGTTTCTGGGTCTTCTGTTTGATAGAAGATTAACCTGGGTTCCTCATATTCGTTCTGTTAAGGTGGCTTGTCTTAAAGCTTTGAGTCTTTTGAGGGTTTTAGCTCATACCTCTTGGGGTGCTGACCGTCAGACCCTCCTCCTCTTGCATAGGTCTCTTATTCTTCCTAAAGTTGAATATGGGTGTGAGATCTACTCCTCTGCAACAGATGCCCGCCTCCGGTTGTTAAATTCTGTGCATCATGCTGGTGTTCGCCTGGCAACCGGGGCATTCAGATCATCCCCAATTCCAAGTTTGTTGGTAGATGCTGGTGTACTCCCCTTGGACTTGCGGCGCCAGTTGCTAATGATGAGGTGTTGGTATCGTCTTCACCGCATTCCAGACTCAATTTCTTGTGCCATTGTCTCACAGGATTCCCGATCTTCTGTTTTTGAGACCCGTCCCAA